>NC_050523.1:26393353-26483149 GCF_002922805.2 Oryzias melastigma | reverse complement strand
TGTGACTCTTTGTAAAGCCACAAAGTTTCTGATTTGCTTCAGTTACGTATAAATGTTCACTGTCAGTTCTCAACATGACATTACTTTTCTATTGTAACTCGGTTATGACAGCAAACTCCACTTCAGGAGATGATGATTGGCTGGATTGAATCAGCCCACTTACTGGTTGACTGAACACACCTGATCCAGGTGAGCAGCAATTACTGAAGCAGGGTTAGCTGCAAAACAAGCAGGGCGGAAGCTCACGAGGAACCCCTGTTCTACACCCACCTAGAACTCTACAAATCTGTCAGTGAGAATTAGGGATGCTACTATTAAAATAGTCGACGACTAAGTTAATAGTCGATTAGTCGTTACTGTAGATTATTGAAAGTTATAATGGCATCCTGCCATCCTGGCATTTTTTGGCTATTTTGGAGTTTGGCTAATATTTCAGCTACATGCTAGCTGTTTTGGCTAATTTTGGATTTTTTGTTTTTTAGACTGTTTTGGAGTTTAGCTAATATTTCAATTTTGGCTAATTTAGGATTTTTCTTCTGTATTTTATGGCTATTTTGGAGTGTAGCTAATATTTTAGCTACATGCTAGCTGTTTTGGCTAATTTTGGATTTTTTCAGTGTTTTTAGGCTAATTTTGAGTTTAGCTGATATTTCATATATGCTAGCTGTTTTGGGTAACTTAGGCTTTTTTTTATTTTTTAAGCTAATTTGGCATTTAACTGATATTTGAGTAGGCTATCAGCTTCAGCGTATTCAGCTTTCAATTTCAGCCTCTTCAGTTGTCAAATTCAGCTTACAGCTGAGATATACTACTACTACTAGATATATTCACACTAGCATTATCGCCGATAATGCTAGTGTGAATATATCTATTCTTTTGTTAGTTTAACGCTAACAATGGTTAAGATTGTGTTTTACATCCACTTTTTTATGGTCTGATTAGTCGACTAACTGGGAAAACTAATCGGTGATTAGTCGACTATTAAAATAATCGTTTGTGGCAGCCCTAGTCCAAATTAGCATCAATTCCAACAAAGTCAACTGTAAATCCCTGTTTCAACTGCTAAAGAAACTCTTTTTCCCAAAAGAATCTCTGCCCCCTCACCTGCTGTCAACTAGTACTTGTGACTACTTGAATACTTTTTCACTCAAAAAGTCCAAACAACTCCCTCTCACCTCAGCTCTGCCCCTCTCCTTCACTCCCCTCCTGAATCCATCCCATTTTGAGCTCCCTATCAGACCTCACCTTTAAATCCATGTCGACCACGTGTTGACTCCATCCTCTTCCCATCCTCTTGTCAAATCATGCTGCCACTGCAATCATCAGTGAACCTCTTACCACTGGAATTGTTCCAGACAACTTCAAAACTGTGGCTGTCCCCCCAATATTCAAGAAGCCTAAACAACTTCAGTCCTCTTTGCTCTATTTCCAGAAAATGTTGTTGCCAACCATCTTTACCGTCCCCTAACTTAAAATGACCTCTGAGACATTCCAGTCAGGTTGTAAAATCTGAACTGTAAGGAAGTGTTAAAGCTGGGTTCAGGTGTGAATATTGCTGATCATGAACTGAACTTCTTTGTGCATATGGGTTCCTACAGGGCTACAGAAGACCAAACTTCAAAGACCTTGCTACGGACCAGTCCCGGTACCAACGCTGGCTGATGAAGAACCAGACCAAGGCTTTTTACACCCCTGTGTTTGCTGATGATCTGAAGCAGGGTTGTCAGTACCTTCTCCAGGTAGGAAAACACCAGACAAGTTTGTATGCAGAATTGGATATGCTGCAAACACACTATGGCCACAAGCTCGGGCTCCGTGGGTTTAACTGGAAGAACATTTTGTTACTGACACAGTTTTCACAATGAACTCTGAAAACGAGAAATGCTCACCTTTTTTTCTGCTACAACACCTTGAACTCCACGTGTAAGAGGTTTATTGCTTTAAAGAATCCTGTCTGTGCTTAGTAAGACGTGCTGCATAAGCTGTAATGTCCTGTTCAGCCGTAAAGAAAAAAGGAAAGAGAGCCAAAACAATGAAGTGTTATTTTTGCAGCTTTAGGCTCCAGAGTTGCAGTACACATTCATTTGTTTAAATTTGTATTCTATCTGTTGATTTATTTTGAAAGTTGCTCAAATATGTCCCAAGCTGGGTATCTGTTGCTGTCCTAACCCAAGCTGATGAATTTCACATGTCCTGACAGGGTAATGGGTTGATTAGTATCTGACATGTTTACAAGGGCTGCACAGTGGTTAGCGCTCTTGCCTCACAACAGGAAGGCCTGCGGTTCCTCCCACCATCCCAAAAACAAGCTTCATTGGTTCCTCTAAGTCATGTGTCAAAGTCAAGTCACTAGTCAAGTCATTCTATCCAGTCCTTCAGATCATTTTATTAGATTATTAATGGTCCGATGTTATGTTACTCTTATTTCTAACTTGTATAATTTTTACAAAATATATTTTTATAGAGAGTAAAATATTGAAAGTTATTTAAGGTTTAAGTTGATTTATTCTGGAATAACATTCCTGCATTTTTGTCGTTTTATAGTGTTCGGCCCGCGACCTAAGGTGTGTTTTGGATTTTGACCTCTTGTGTGATTGAGTTTGACACCCCTGATTTAGACCAATGAACCTATGAAGCTTGTTTTTGGCTGGTGCGAAGAAGCTGAAGTTTCCGGAGAAAACTCGCACATGAACATGCAAACTCCACACAGTTGCTGGTTCTGTTTCTGGTCCCGCAGCCCGGATTTGAACTGGGGCCTTCTTGCTGTGAGGCAAGAGCGCTAACCACTGTACCACCGAGCAGCCCACTGAGGAGTCGGTGATCTGTCAGTACATCATTTCTCATTAGTTCTCTTCTTCCTCTACAGGCAGCTGGTCTGGGTCGCCTTAAGCCAAACACTCTGGTGCTGGGCTTCAAAAATGACTGGACAGATGGAGACATGATGAATGTAGAAACTTACATCAGCATGATCCAGTAAGTTGTAGATTTTAACTCTGGGTTACATCACACAAATGTTGCTTGTTAACAGGTGAAATGTGGTCCCAAAGCAAATCAAAGCAGGATGTTTTTTAGAGGGGAAACAAGTAGCGCAAATAAAGTATTAAGGAAATTGAAAGCTTTTAATCGAAGCAGAATGCAGATCTGGAAAATCGCCGTTTTTCACTCGACTCACTCACTCGATATGCCGGCAGACAGAGAGCTGCTGTGGGGTGAGGAGTCTGCCAGCTCATTGGGACATTATCAAAAGGAAAAAGGTCTACTAATTTTATTCATTTCCCCCTTGGGTTAATATGAGATGGTCAGACTTCAAGCTCTGACACAGAGACACAGAAACACTGTGGAAGCAGCTGTCATACAGAGACAGCCCCCTGTACTGGGAAAATCTTTTAATGATAATCATATAAACCCAAACATGGAGACATGATTACTGATGTTTTTGTAGAACTCTTCACAATAAATAAACCTGATCTCTCAATATCATCTGTGTCTTCATACATTCTGAGTTATAAATCCACAGACATCGTATCTTATAGCATCATCCTAAATACATTAGCTGGTAGCTCCTCCCACATGCTGCCATGGCATCAAGCTCTGGAACACATTTTTTGAGTAGCAAATTTGTTGCGCGACAAAAGAGGGGCGGGGCGTGCAAATTTGTCATGCAATTCGTGTTCGGCCAGGACTCCTTTGCAAAAGAGGTTTGAAATCTCAACGGGATTATTTCGGTTAAATCAAGGCCAATAGATAAATAATACTGATTTAAATGTGCAAAACAAATAAAGAAAATAATGGAAAGAGAAACTTTAATTCACAATAACAGTTGGCATTTAGGGATACTAAGTGTCTCAGCTTTGTGAAGCTGATCTGGTTTCTTCTGTCAGTAATAATCTGCTCGGTTCAGAGAAGATTCTCTCAGTTCTCAGGCGTAGGTCGGTTGTGGAGCCGGTTTGTGGTGGAAGACTCCTCCTCTGTATTATCAATAGAAGGGATGCAGGCCATGGTGTTCAGTGTTGAAAGGCAGAATGCTTTTAGTAATGTGTCCGTCACAGCATCAACACACTCGTGGCCTGCACTAGTGTTGGAGAGTCTCATGCTTCTGTTCTCGCTAACCTTTCCTGTTTCTTCTTGTCTACAGTGATGCTTTCGACTTCCAGTTTGGTGCTGTCATTCTTCGGCTGAAGGAAGGACTGGATGTCTCCCACATCCAGGGCCAAGGTATCACACCCTGACTGAGCCAGTGTTGCAGATGTTCTGTCCTGCTTCTAGAACTGTTCTGACATCTTTGCTTTACTCTACCAGTCCAGGGCTCGAGAGTGACACTTTTTTTTTGGTCACATACTCGACTGAATTTTTCAATGATGTAAACAAAAAAATATATCATCTGGACCCCATTAGAGAGCACGAATAAACAAAGCTCAAACTAAGAACTAAAATGTAGAGAATATCAAATGTCCTTCTCACTTCTAAGAACAATTAATGTTGAAATAAAAACTCTCAATGTGTTTTTTTAATTAATTTAATTTATGTCAGATAATTTATTATTATTGAGGCCCAATATAAATGTTAATCTTGTTAACATTATATGATCATTGTTTATTCAGTGCTGGTAGCAGTCTTCATTTCCTTTCATTCAATTTCCTGCCCTTATCTTTGGTAATCAACACTTTAGTCATGTGCTCCAGGTGTTTACTGCTAGCATACACACCTGTAGAAACCACAGGTGTGTAGTTTGGACAGTCAGATGCTGCACCTCTCCTCTAGAATCTGGTGTATTTCAGGTTACTGCTGTTACCGCGCTTAGAGTCACATTTTATTTTAGACTTTTTTTGTTTACATTTTACAAAAATACAGATGAACTTTGTACCTTTTTGCTGGCAGCAGCTCTGCCATCCACGTTTGTTTGTCTTTTGACAGCAGAGGGATATGAGAGAGCAGGGCTGACCATGCTCGTGTTTTAGACCACAAATGTCTGCTTTAAAATATGTCCTCAAAAGAGTTTGTAAAATTCATGTCTGAGTTTATAAAGATGTTCATTTAGTCAGCAATGTGTGTTTAAGTCGACCTAGCGTTAGCATTAGCCGTCCTATGGGAAATTCTATTAAACGTTAGCATCAAGCTAGCAGATTTTAACTTTATGTGCTAAATGGATTTACAGTTTTATGAATCAATTATTGATCTATTAAGCTTAAATCAGTTCAAATTGATTAATCAATTGTATTAACCCAGCCCTATAGGATGATATATATATATATATATAATATTACCAAATATTATTTTTAGTATGAAGAATAACTTAAATTAAGATTTCTTTGAAAAGTTCAGGTTTCACCATGGGAGTAATACATTGAGACTTCAGATTTTGACAGTATGTATGTTGCAGCTCCCCCTCTCCTGAACCTCTATGTACTCTCAAAAAGCCACATTTCTGAGGACGTGATTAAATATATGTTCTTCAGAAAAACCCTCCTGTTTATTTTTTAGGGCTTAAGGCTCTTAAACTTAGCGTGAGACTTTTGACATGTTTAGTAAGCGGATGTTTCCCATTTGTTTGCCTTTAGATGACTTGCTGTCCTCCCAGGAGAAGTCTGCAGGAGCAAAGGATGTGGTCTTGTCCATCGAAACCAGCAAAGACTCCGACTCATCCAAGCCGTCCTCCAAGGCCACCAGCCTCCAGAACAGTCCAGCCATTCAGAAAGGTCAGAACGCGCTTGGACATGTGCTTGATTTCTACACCTGCCTGTGAAGCCATGACCACAGCAACACATCATGTTGATCCTTGTTTCATGAAGGCTTCATACACTCAGCTGCTAAACCACAGCCCTGACCAGGAGTCAGCCCAGTGTATGAGTTTATAGCATTCCTGTGTGTTTGAGGGTGAGATCACCATCAGTGTTGCATCCAAAGAACTAAAGCAAGAAACGATTTCCCACGTTGTGAGTAAAATGAAAGCAGCTTGAGCCCCGCCTCCTGAATCCACGAGGAGCAGCATCAGTGAGCAGGCTCACAGCTTCATGTCCATGAAAACTGTGAGGTAATGCTAAAGCTAAATAAAATATAAGCAAGCTGAATAACCTCTGACGCAGTGTGCTGCCTCTTCTAAAGACTCATTGTCTGAACATAAAGGGACGTGTTCTTGCTTCAGCAGGACAACATGCAAAATTCATTGAACATCTTACTGATGCTGCTGTATAAATGTCCGTCCTCTGGTCCTAGAAGTCTCTGTGTTCACCTCCCAACAGGCTCCAAATGTTTCCGGGAGATGAGGGTGAGCGTCTTTTTTCCAGGTCCAGAGGAGGCCGAGTCCAGCTTGTTTTCTCTGTCCTTCAGAACATTTGTGTTCTTCATACCAGACTCATCCCAGTCATAGATACTGCACCAAATCATTTTTTGACATGAGTTCCTTTTTTTTCAATTTTCTCTTCCTTTTGTTAAATTTCACAGATGATGACGACGACCGCAAAGCTACAACTCAGCCCCTGTTGAAAAAAGGCAGGAGATCCTCTTAAATCTTTGCTCCATTTTTAGAATTGTCATTTTGTTTCTCTCTAGCGTGCTTCTTTTTCCATCACGTCATTCCTTACCATATCTTCCTCTTCCTCTCACAATAACGGCGTCTTGCATCCTTCTGTCTCCTGTCTCTCCTCTGCCTGGTCCGTGTCTCCGGCCTGCTGCCTTCAGCGGATGACTCTCTGTTTTTCCTCTTCTCCCTCTTTTACTGCCTCCAGCTCACTTTCTTGGGTTGTGCTGCTTCAAATGATACTTGTAGCTTGTTCTGATCCTTGGTTAGTTACAGTCAGACTATGTCAACATCTTCATACTTACAGAGTGTTGTGGCTTTTCCTCTTTGAGGCCATGCTTTCCTGGTGTTTTCTTATGCAGGGTGAAAACATCTGCTCTGGCTTTTGGCTTCTCTGTGTGGACAGCATTTACCAAGTTTGTAGCAAAAAAATGCAAAAAGATTTGATTTAAAGCCCTCCTCTTGAGGGCACATTCTAATGGGAAATGTGCTGCAGCTTGTCGGGGCTCATGCTAGTTCATTTGAAATTATTTTTAGACTTTATTCGATTTATACAAATGTCTGATTGGTGTGAGCTATTTTCCTAAATCATCTCCAAACTAATATGTACGAATGTATGTGTTAAATACGTTTCCCATTCTGAACAGTAGGGCTGCCATAAACGATTATTTTAATAGTCGACTAATCACAGATTATTTTTCCAATTAGTTGAACTAATTGGAATTTTTTTTAATATATTTTTATTTATATTAACTAATCAGGTCATGCACAAACTGGATGTAAAACACACATCTTAACCTTCACTAACTTTAAATTAACTACAATAAAGACAATTAAGATGATAGTTTATTAAACCTTTAATGAATCGTGCAGCCTCTGTCCTTCATTAGTTTCTGGTATTAAAACAAGATTAAACTAGAAAAGTTGTATTACCTGAATTAATGTTAGTGTGAATGCTTTTGCTGAAAGTAGTCACTGAAGATGCTGAAGCCTTTTGCTGAAAATTGTGACGTAATTTACTTTAACTGCTGAAGGGATTTACTGAAAATGCAAAAGCTATTTGCAAAATGCTGAAAGACTGGAAATTTTTTAAAGAACTATAAAAGAACGCGGAAGTTGACCGAAATTTCTTTAAATTTTCTAGTAAAGTTGCTTAAAAATCCCTAATACATGCTAATTTTGCAAAAATATTTAGTGTGTTGCTTAAATATGAGATAAACTCCAAATTAGCCTAAAATTCATCAGTAAACAAAATTAGTCAAAAACATTAGCACGTTGCTAAAATAGAAGCTAAACTCTAAATTAGCCTATAAAACATCAGTAGATAACAAATTAACCAAAAATGTTAGCATGTTGCTAAAATATTAGCTAAACTCCAAATTTGTTTTAACATTTCTATTAACAAATGAAAACATTATCCATGAATATATTTAAAGGTTTGTTGCTAATCTACTTAACATTTTTAAATGTGAAGACTTTCTCCTTCATTTTCCATGGGACATATTGTACTCAATGTTTCAAAAACTATAAAGTTTATGAAAAACCAAAAATACAAGCAGTAATGTCCTGAATGAACTAAACGTTTTGATACCAAGATTATTCAAATGGTAGAAAGTTTGAGTTTTTACATGTCAAAAAACATACAGAAAGGAGCAGGAGAATCACAATAGTGTTAATGATTACTAAACATTCACATAATCAAGTGAGGTCGGCATCTGAAACAAGTAACTATTCTTCACTAAAGATAAAGTTTTGGTCTTACTGACTCAAATATTGAAAAAACACATTTTTTTGGTGCTGAACCCTCACAACTTTGTTCAACTTTACTACACTCTGACTCCATATGATATAAAGTAATGAATAATCGACTTTTAAATTAGTCATCGACTATTACTATTACTAATCGTGGCAGCTCTACTGAACAGCTTCACCTTTTCAGATGAAGCTGAAATCTGACTTTGGAGCTTGATGAAACCAGGACTGACTACTCAGTTTGCAAACTGACCTCTGAAACCTGACAGAGTAAATGATGTTCACAAGTGAAGCCCAGATGTTGTTGCTTGAAGTGTCTCTGTGTTTTAAACTGCTCAACATCGTGTCTTTTTCTAAACAAGTCCCTCTTGGATTGAATCTGTCTGCATTTTTCTGGACAAGCACTACAGCCACGCTGGTGTCATCACTCAGATGTTTGCAGCTGTTGATGTCTGCTGGTCGACCTGTGTTACAGACAAGAGGAGTCCCACCGTTCCTTTGAACGTGTCTGAGCAGAGACTGCTGGAGGCCAGTCAGCAGTTCCAGAAGAAACAGGGCAAGGGCACAGTGGACGTGTGGTGGCTGTTTGATGATGGCGGTGAGTGTCCATGATGTCTATTGCTCTATGTTCTGGACTATTGGGCTGAAAAAAAGGTCATAGAAGTTTATTTTACCCACCGTGTCCCTCAAAATGCACACAGCGTGATCATCCGAGCGCTCGCCGCTCCCGAGTCAGCGAGATTTTTTTACAAGATCCAGTCAAGATCGGATTAAAGCTGTTGAACTTACAGCAACAACAGAAGGTCTTGAGTCTCTGCAGCTTTCACTCGTGTCCTTTGAACGATTGTCAGAAATTCTCATCCCTAGGGGACCACATGTCCTGAACGCTGCATTCCAAACTTTATTATGTATTATGAGACAGGATTATGGAACATTTTTCATACAGATCAATCCACCCACAGGGTGTATCACAACATGAACATAACAAATACATTCAGAAAACAATGGAGAAGAAAGTTCATAGGGTCATGCCTCCAGCATCTCAAACTGCAGGCAGACTTCAGAACCATCAATTCAGTAGACCACTAAAGAATAGAAATCCAAATTTCAACTAAATCAGAGGTGTCAAACTCCAAGGGGCCAAAATCCAAAACACACCTTAGGTCACGGACAGAACAGGATAAACGTTTATTGAACATTTTTAAACTTTAAAAACGTAACTTTTGAACATCATTATGAACTAAATATACAGCATTACTTGGAATAATGCTAGTGTGAATGCTGTAAGCTGAATTTGGTCACTGAAGATGCTGAAATTGATAGTTAAAAATGCTGAACCTGATAGCTGAAAACACTGAAGCTGATAGTCAGCTAAAATATTAACTGAATTCCAAATTAGCCTAAAAATCTAAAAAAAACAAATGACAAAAAAGTAGGTTAGCCTAAACAGCTAGCATGTAACTGAAAAAATAACTAAACTTGAAAATAACCTAAAAATCTGAAAAAGCCTAAATTAGCCAAAACAGCTACTGGTAGCTGAAATACTAGTTAAAATCTAAAATAGCCTAAATCATAATAAATGCCAAAATAGTCCAAAAATCTAGCAGAATGCAATTTTTCAAAACATTAAAACAGTAGCTTTTTAACATAATTATGAATAATAAAAAGGCAGGAATATTATTCCAGAATAAATCAACTTAAACCTTAAATAGCTTTCATTATTCTGGGCCGGATAGAGTTACACGGAGGGCCGGATCTGGCCCCCGGGCCTGGACTTTGACACGTGTGTTCTCTACAGCCTGAACCGACTCCTCCCAAATTCTGTTTGGGTTTGTGTCTTTGAGCCATCTGCCTTTCACTGCCCCCAAACTACTACACCTGCCCCCATACGTCCCTCTGGAGGTGGTGTGTCTCACGGGAGTTATTCCACATCCTTTCTTTGAGCTGGACCCCAAACATGGCGCTGCAAGGCCCAACCCCAGACCTATTTCCAAGTGTTTCACCTCAGCCAGTGACGTCAATCTGAGTGAAGTTACAACATCTTTATTTATTTCACCGGCTTATGAACTGCTCTTGTCCTGACTACTTTCTGACTCCTGTGATGGTCGAGTGAAACGACGAATGAAATGCACTGAACAACATCGTCCCCTTCCAGGTGTGTCCTGTTTTGGAGGAAGTGGAATTATCTTTTTTTCTTGTTGTACTCTACCAAGGTCTGACACTGCTGATCCCCTACCTATTAACCAACAAAAAGAGGTGGAAAGACTGCAAGATTCGGGTCTTTATCGGTGGAAAGATCAACAGGATTGACCACGACCGTCGAGCGTAAGTACTGACTAGTACTGACTAGTTTTTGTTTAAGTCGATGTAAGTTGATACCAACACTGTGCTACTGGGTTTTTTAGGGTAATTTGAAATTTATCTTTTATTTTAGCAACATGCTAGCTGTTTTAGCTAATTTAGACATGTTTCCAGTTTTTAGGCTAATTTGGAGTTGAGCTAACATTTTAGTATTATGTTAGCTGTTTTTGGTTTATTTAGACATGTTTCCAGTTTTTAGGCTAATTTGGCAATTAGCTAATATTTTAGCAAGCTTTCAGCTTCATCATTTTCTATTGATTGCTCTGGCGTCTTTAGCAGCCACATTTAGCTTACAGCATTCACTCTTGCATTGTTTCAGGTAATGATATATATCTAGTTTTTAAATTACACTTGCATTTACATAGATTTAAAAAATAAAGTCTTAAAAAATGTTATTAATACATGAACTTTAGATACGTTTAGGTGACCTCTGACCTGCTGCAGATTTGCTGCAGATTTGATGATTAGTTCAAAATGTGACCAGATTTGATTAAAAATGTGTAAATTGATTTTTCTTAAATGTTACATAATTGATAAACATGGAACAATATAGTGAAAATTGGACATTTTCTCATGAAATGTAAGAGATCATCTAAAAATGTAACAATTAATGAGATTATTTAAGTGCTGAATATTGATATCTGTTTCTTAGCTTGTTGTTATTGTTGATGATTATGGTGAGAAATCAGAGTCTTTACATGGAGGAGTATCATTATTCATTATTAATAATGTAGAACTAACTATGACTGAGTAAATGTGTTATTTCAAACTGGTAGCCCTTCATATGACTTAGTACTCATGAAGTATCCCTCAGTTTCAAAGAGGTTGCTGACCCCTGGTACAGACAGAAGAAGTCATAGAGGATGGAATGGGATATTGTATGAAAGGCTGCACTGAAGGAGGATGAGGATGAGTCCAGGATCAGCAGTGAGGAGGTCATTAGTGATGTTGAAGAGAGCCGTTTCTGTGCTGTGAGAGGGGCAGAAACCACATTGAAAGGGTTCAAAGTAGAGCTGTCAGTCGATTAAAAATTTTAATCGCGATTAATTGCACTGGCCAGAGTTAAATTGCGATTAATCGCATATTAATATGTGCCCTTTTTTTAAGGAAAAAAATGTGTGCTTCGTGGAATTTAGCAGTTCTACATTAATTACGAAAACAAGAATGACAAAATTAATAGTTTTCATCAGAAATACTTATTTTGTTCATTTCCAATGAACTTTTGTTTTTTAAAACATTAAAGACTGAGAAAAGCGGGATACTCTGTGGATAGTTTGACAGTCTGTTACTGCCGCCGCGTTCTCTGGATGCAGCTCGATGCAGCGACGTGTCCAGCGGAGCTCACCCCATGAATATGCCGGCAGACAGACCGTTATGCTGGGGTTGGATCACGCTTAAACCTCCAGAACATTTAAAACGTCCCCCGGTCACTTGCTGTTCGGAACGTCGGGGGTCCGCAGCTCTCGGGACGCGGCGCCGGACGCGAGCCGGTACCACCAGACGTGGTACTGGACGTGAACCGGAGCCGGGTTAGGGTGCAGGAGCTCTCCAGGTCCTAGCGCCGGCCGGTTTTAGCTCGCAGCTCGGAGGTTGGAGACCCGCCCGTGATCTAGTGAGAGCAGCCGGTGAGTTGGAGGGCGGGACGCCCGCGGGCGGTATGGAAAGGCACGTATGAGAAATTCCGCGATTAATGCGTCAAAAAAATTGTTGGCGTCAAGCACATGTCAGATTAATACGTTTTTAACGCGACAAATCTGACAGCCCTAGTTCAAAGACATTATTTTGGATGAGATGGTGGTGAAGTTGAGAGACAACAATTTTTTGAGCATTTTGGTAATAAATGTTTGATATTTGACGGTAGTTCTAAGATTATTACTATCGGAGTCCGGGTTTTTTCAATATTGGTTTGACAGCCGCAGTTTTGAGAATTGAGGGAACAGTAAATAGAATGAAAGCAAAAAAACTCTGTGTATCTTTTCTGAGTGTGTTTGTGTTGTGAACCAGTGTAGTGATGGCCGGGCTACTAAAGGCAGATATATGGTTATGTGAATCCATCTTTGAAAACATTTGGATACTGTTTATTTTCGTGGGAAAGACTCTAGGATGACGCCATTAAAAATGGGCGGCACCCACACACAGCAGCAGGCGGAGCTTCAGGAATCGAGTCATTTTACTTCCTGGTAGGAATAAAACTCACGAAAAATAACTAGGATTTTTATAAATAATTTGTTTTTTTCTGTTCCAAAGGTAATATTATGGCCCTTTTAATCAAATTGTAAAAACTAAATTTGGTTTAAAATCAGTTTTATGATGACTAGTAGTTGAAATTTTCTCAAAAAATGAGTTCTTAGATTTGAACACAAGAACTGTTATTTTTTTGTTGTTGTTTCCTGAAATTAGTTACTTCATAGAAACATTGATTCATGTATTTGAATCAAAATGTTATTTTTTCAGTGATGATTCGACCCCTCAAATCCAGCCCCACCCCCCCACCACAGACACTTTGATACTCTGACTCTTGTCACATTTAGTGTTTATGCAACTATTTCCCCCGTTACTTGAGTGGTGTGCACCTCGTTGCAGTGAAATCAGGAGTCCCTCAGCTGTCCTGCATAACCTGCAGCTTACAGCAGTTTTGTGAAATGACAGCTTGATTTGTGGCTTGTAAGGAGAGACCGGGTTAGGAAAGGAGGCTGCAATGTTCTGAAGCGCATGTCCTCTGAACATCCTGTTGTGGTCATGGTGCTTTATCACTGCATCTGCACCAGTAAGGTTTGACCATTTGTGGGGGTTTTGCTTTTGCAGCGTGAAGGCCTGAAAAAATGATTATCTTGTGTTGAACAAGCAACTTTATTTATGTCCAGCATTCACGGTCGACTTCTCTTTTTGCAACCAATTCTAATAATTTAGCAGTCAGCAAGCAAGAGGTCATCTGAAGGTTCTTAGAAACTGTATCCTTTTAATCTATCTATGCGCTGATTGATGATGCTAGCAGTAGAAGGACTAGTTGTAGATTCTGCTGCTCAACATTTTCCCTTCATTTTCAGTCCAACCTCTGCTCCCACAGGATGTAGATCAGAGGAAGTTTAAGGCTGAGATTTATGCTTGTTTCACATAAGATGACTTTTCTAGTGGGAGGCTTTGACCTAATCCCTCCAAGGTTATTCGGACTTCCACACCAAAATAGAATGAATGTGTATTTTTACATGAGCTGTCAGCGCTCCCACTGACAGCTTTATTTGATTGGCATGGCAACTACCAACAGGTGCTGTGAGTTTCAACAGGACTGTGGTGCAGCTGCAGCCTTGGGCACCTCAAACCTTTCTAGGATTTAAATGTACTTTTTACTTACTTTCCCAAGGAGCATGGAGTCATTCACAAAAGTTCAGCAACTGTCAGAAACTTGTGTGATTAACTTTGATGTGAGTAAAAGAGGCTGAATCTGAAGTGAAACAGACTGAGCATACGGTTAATCTAGTTACTGAACGCTAGATTGACTGTAACACATCGCAGAAACATAACTAGAAAAGTTGCATTACCTGCAATAATGCTAGTGTGAATACTTTTAGCTGAAAGTAGTTGCTGAAGATGCTGAAGCTTTTTGCTGAAAATAGTGACACAATTGACTTTGGTTAGATTTGCTGAAAATTCAAAAACTGTTTGAAAAACGTTAAATTTGCTAAAAGACTGGAAATTTTGTTAAAGAACTATGAAAGAGGGCTGAAGTTGACCTTCATTTCTGAAAATGTTGTTGTAAAATTGTTTAAAAATCCCTAATACTTACCAATTTTGCAAAAATATGTAATGTGTTGCTTAAATATTAGCTAAACTCCAAATTAGCTCCAAAAAAATTAGTAAATAACAAATTTGCCAAAAAAGTTAGCCTGTTGCTAACTTTGTTTTCACACGCTCCAGCTAGCTTACAGCCTCTCACATCCACTGATGTGTGTAGAAAGCTTTGTGATCCCACATCATCACAGGTAGAAGCCTAGAGAAATGAAGGTTTACCTTTCAAATGCGGTTGGCCGTCCCTCCTACTGCCACAGCAGCTGCAGTGGAATTGGCATTATGAGGGTTTGGGAAGCATGTGCAATGAATTTTACGTTTGCGTCAAACCCTCTATGACTTCTTTGTGTACTTTCCCAATAAAGGAAAGTTTGGAGAGGAACATTGGCATGAGAATCTGTTTCCACATACTTTCCTTCCTCGTAAGCAGGAATATGACATTGGAATGGCTCAAGAATTACAGGACGGCTTTGTTGCTGCATCATAATAACATGGCACCAGGATGAACGTCTGAATCAGTTTTGCCAAGAAAAATCTACTAGACCCATGACAACAATCATTTATTGTGGGTTCTTAGGCTGCTGAACTACATGAAATCAAATGGAGCTGTTTACTTTTGCTGTTCCACCAACACTTTGGTGTGTTCACCCTCTAGTGAGTGTTCTTGGTGTTTTGTAGTGAATGGATCGAATGAAGATGTGTGAGTCCTGATCACACCATCCTGTCAAATCATGAAGCCAACATCGTCTCTGGGATGGAACAATGTTTAAAAGCCAAGGATTAATCAGCTAAACATTTAAAACTAGGAATTGTCTCACACACTAAATTTGGTTTCATATAAAACTTGTTAAAGGGTAACCAAACAGGGAAGTTGGAGGCTGACTCCGCCCACAGCTGAAATGGGAAAATCCAGTCAGAGGGGCGGGGCTTAGGAACAAGACTGTTATTATTACTGGAGCTGCAGATCATGACTCGGGACTTAAATGGTTTGACCAATCACAAAATCCAACTGTAATACCTCATTTCAACCTGTAGGGGGGCAGAATTAAAGAGTTAAACAACTTATTTTAATTTGACAAACATAAGGCAATGACAAACAGACAGCACCTTTAAAGCCCATTTATAAAGATTGACAGTCAAAAAAAATCATTTAGGGTTTGGTTACCCTTTAAGTTCCAAACGTCTAATTAAAAAAAAAAAAAAAGTACCAAGAAACTGTTAGGACCCAAAAGAGATTTCTGCCTCTTTGAATATTGGCCACAAACACAAAACACAAGATGTAGAATTTGTTGAAATTGTATTTTTGCTCGACCATCTCTGCCCAAACAAACAGTGTTTTGTGGTAAAATCATGAGACTGCTCTGTCATCTGATGCATCTATAGTCTCCTCCCGTCTCTCATTGTTCTCTCTTCTACCTCCCACTCACCTTTTGTCGGATAAAACACGCCTGAAGCTCAGAGTAGAGCCTTTTATCTGCAGCTCCACCCTTTGAAGTCCCTTTGTGTTGACTGCTACCTGTTCTTTTCAGCAGATATCCAATATGTATTTTATAGAACTACATTAAAATGTGTTTGAGTTTGGAGAAAAACTCTTGTGGAATGATCATTTTGGTAAGCACAGTGTTGGGTTGTAGCAACATAATATCAATATGTGTGTTACCTTATTACATTTGCAACTGAAGTGGAGGGTTGTCGCGCTGCTGGTCTCAGTGCAGGTATAGTTATGGTCCAAGCGGCTCTTTTACTGTTAAAGGTTGCAGACCCCTGGACTGGCCTCTCACCTCTCAGAATAATGACCTCTGATCAGCCAACAGTCACCAGCACTTAGCTCAGAGTGTATGTTAATGCCCAACAGTCAAAATCGGTGTTTGGGACGGTGACGATAACGAGTGACTTTTGAGGGAAGTAACTGCTATTTTATCCCTGACATTTTATTGGTGTAGTCTTCTACTCCCATTAATGAATGTAGGATTATTTCTTCCAACTGTTCCCAACATTGAGTAAGCACACAGGATACTTTAACTCATTTGATGAACTACCATGACTGCATTCCAGCTTAAAGTCACCAAAACACAGCACAGATGTAACATTGTGTATGTTTGTTTTCAGTGAATAAGTCTCCATAACTTGCTGTCCTCTGACCAGTTTTGTCCAAGAACAAGTTTCTTCTCATACCTGGATGCATGACGCATGAAAGCATGGAATGTTACCACAGCTGCTGTTGTCAGACGGGACTTGTTGTTTGAAGCCAGAGAGGAAATGAATTTTGAGTCTTGAATTCTGAACTCCAACAAACCCTCTTGTTTCACATTAAAACTGCTAGTATCAAATCTTGCTTTCAGCTCTCTGCCCTTTTTCCTCCCTTTAGGATGGCAACTTTGCTGAGCAAATTCAGGATAGACTTCTCAGACATCACTGTGCTGGGGGACATCAACACCAAGCCCAAGAAAGAGCAGTAAGTCCATCAGATCCCACAACAGTCCAGAGTGATCTTCAAAAACCAGCTCATCAGCTGAAGCCAAATGGAATATGTTTCTGGAGGAATCCCAAAGACACAAGGATGATCCTTTTGTTCTCCACGTTCCTTTGGGGGAGCAGTGAGCAGCAGTCACAGCTGCAATTACCGTTTGGTAATTTAAACCTGCGATCCAGGCTTTGTTGAAGTGTTGAGAAGGAGGTGTTTGATCCCATCTTTAGTTAGAATTTGAGAGCATGACTCGACTGTGAATTGGAACCCACAATTTCTCCGCCTTGGAGCCCTCTTCCACTAGTGCAGAGCTCTGCAACCTTCCACACCTAACCAGCCGTTCAGGTGGATTTCTCACCGACAACCAGTGGGAGCCACAGAATCTAACCCCACCCTTTAAGAATAGGACACTGATTTGTAGTTGTTATTTTCATAATGATAAATGTAAATGAACTTTTATTTTTTGGCTTAAATAAACGTAAATCTTAAGAAAATAACCTTTTAGTAATTTTGGAAGGATTTTTCAAAATAAAAGAAGACATAAGATCATCTCAGTGCAGCAAATGTAGTTGTAGATGGTGTGAAGTCAGCAGTGATTTGAAAAAAGAAAGCTTTTTATTTTACTTTTCGTGGTGCATCTCAGTCAGAAATTTTAAAATCTAACGAGCCAAAATGAAATCGGAGCTAACTAGAAAAGAACACTACCTGTAATGATGCTGGTGTGAGTCGCTGAAGATGCTGAAGCTTTATGGTAAAAATGGGGACTCAGTTGCTGAAACGTTTTACTGAAAATGCAAAAGATATTTGCAAAATGTTACATTTACTAAAAGACTGGACATGTCATTAAAGAACTATGAAAGAGCACTAAAGTTTACCTAAATTCCTAAAAATAATTGTAGTAAAATTGCTTAAAAATCCCTAATGCATGCCAATTTTGCATAAATATTTATTGTGTTGCATAAATATGAGCTAAACTCCAAATTAGCCCAAAAAACCTCAGTAGAGGTCAAATTAACCAAAAAAGCTAACTTGTTGCTTAAATACCAGCTAAACTCCAAATAGCCTAAATTGTTCGGTAAACTAAACTAGTCAAAAATGTTAGCATGTTGCTAAAATATGATCTAAAATCTTTTTTTTTAATGACTAAAATAAAACAGTCCATAAATATATTTAAAGGCTTGTTGATAATCTACTTCAAATTTTAAATTTGAAGACTTTCTCATTCATTTCCTATGGTTCATATTTTGCTTGATATCTCAAAAACTATAATGTTTATGAATATCGAAAATACTAGCAGTAATGTCCTAAGCGAGTTGAACATTTTGATACCAAGATTACTGAAATCTCTGAAAGTGAGATTGAGTTTTCACGATCTGAAAAACATACAGAATCACTATAGTGTGCCACGTCTCTATTCTACCCCTCTAGTGTGGCTCTCTGTTTAAAGAAAAATACAAAGCATTTACTTTAAAAAAGTCACTGCAAAGTAAAGTTAAAAAAAGTAAAATACCTTTTCTCTCCGAGAGTCTCCAGAGCACAGCAGCCATAGTGGTCCAATAATTGAGAACTACATTTGACAAATTCCACTGTTGTAAATGTGCCTCATGGTTCAAAAGGTACAGTTCATTAGCTCTCTTAAAATTTGTTTTATTTATGCCAAAAATATAGTTTATTGATATTTCTCCTAAAAATAACAACACCATAAACACAAAGTCTTCTTTTCTAAAGGATGTGCAGCTCTTACTGGGTTGTGGTCAGTGAGAAATCCACCCACACGGCTCTTCAAGTGTTGAAGGTTGCAGATGCTGACCAAGTGCATCCTCCTCAGTCCAGCAGGGACAGAATGTTGTGATGTTACGTATGCCATTGCCCCCTATTGGAGGAGAGATCGTATTGCATCTAGAGTGGAGCTGGTCTCAGAGAGCAGACATCTCCTCTTTGTGCCACGTTCATGCCGGTGTTTCTAACAGATCGACCTTTTTCCTCCCATCATGCAGTGTGGCTGCCTTTGAGGAGATGATTGAGCCGTACCGGCTGAAGGAAGACAACATGGAGCTGGAGGCAGCAGAGATGCTGAAGAACAGTGAGCCATGGAGGATCACAGACAATGAGCTGGAGCTGTACCGCGCCAAGGTGCGTCTTTATTTACCCTCAGCAGGAAGCCACGCTGATTTAATAGACCGAGGCAACCTTCTGGGTCATTTAAAATCGAGTATAGTGAACACTGTGTTTGAAAGAGAGAAGTAGCATTAGGTTTACCTGATCCAGGTGGATCTGAACTCCTCTCCAGTGTAATGATGGAAGCTCCTGCCAAGTAGTAAAAGACACTGACGTACTAAACGTGTTGGGCTGCAGCTTTTATGAGCACCGTGGAGATTCTTTACCCAGACCTCTAATGATGCTCTCCATAGACTGAGACACACAAATGAAACATTATTGTAATAGAGATTCAACGATTGATGAATCGATTTCTGTTCTTACCATCCAAATCTGTCTGAGGCTAAATCCAATCGACCTATACCACTAAGAGTGGTTTCAAAATGAGATAAATTGACCTTAAAAGATACTAATTGGATTAAGACATGGTAGGTTTATTTTACTATAACGTTAAAATGACAATCCCAGCAGATGACTCACATGTGGAGTCTAATGTGTGGGAACACTTCAAATTGATCAAAGTCATGTGACCATACAGGGTGGTGGAATGTTCTAATGTAAAAACTTAGGTTAGCCAAGACAGCTAGCATGTAGCTAAAATATTAGCTAAACTTCAAAACAGCCTAAAAAGCTTGCAGAATGACAATTTTAAAACTTTAAAAGAATATTATTCCAGAATAAGTGTACGGCGACGATGAGACGATATAACAATGTTGTGTTTTAAATATTTTCACATTTTTCTCATAGAGATGTGGATACTCTGCTTTTTTTCCACAGTTCAGCATGAAAGTCAAAACTGAAACCTAAATGTTTAAACTTGTTTGTTTTCAGACCAACCGTCAAATCCGACTCAACGAGCTGCTGAAGGAGCATTCAAGCACAGCCAACCTCATCGTAATGTAAGCTGTGACATGTTGTCGTGTCGTTGTTCAGTAACACAAAGAGGAAACGGCAATTTTCATTTTGCTGCTGCGGTTTGAGGAGCAGCTGCATGTACCTCAGTAGGGCTGCCACGATTAGTCGACTAATCGACGACTAATCGACTATTAAAATAGTCGACGACTAATTTAATAGTCGATTAGTCGTTAATTTGTACTATATGGAGTCAGAGTATAGTAAAGCTGAAAGTTATAATGGTGTTATGCTAGCTTATTGGACTATTTTGTTTTTTTAGGCTATTTTGGGTTTTTTTATTTCGGACATGCTAGCTGTCTTTGCTAGCTTAGTCTTTTTTTGTTTAAGTTTTTTAGGCTGTTTTGGAATTTAGCTAATATTTCAGCTGCATGCTAGCTGTTTTAGCTAACCTAGGCTTTAATTAGGCTAATTTGGCCTTTAACTAATATTTTAGTTGGCTATCAGCATCTTCAGCTATCGTCACTAGCATCATTTGCGGCCAAATTCAGCTTACATTTCATTTATTATGATGCTAGTGTGAATATATATATATAGTTTTTAGTTATTTTAAAGCGAATGATGGTTAAGATGTGTGTTTTACATCCACTTTGTGCATGACCCGATTAGTCGATTAATCGGAAAAAATAATCGGTGATTAGTCGACTACTAAAATAATCGTTTGTGGCAGCCCTATACCTCAGTGACTTTCCTAGCATATCAGGAAAGTAGAACAATGACAGCTTCAGCTTTATTTTGCTGTTTCTCTGCATCAGGAAGAACTCTAAAGCAGGGGTGTCAAACTCATTCTGGTTCAAGCGTCTGCTCTGAAGTGGGCCGGACGAGGAACATTAGAGCAAAATAATCTGAGCTTTGTTTTTGTTTTCTCTGGTGCTGGGCGATATGCAAAACATTTTATATCACCATATAAATTATTTTATATCACAATAACGATATATATCACGTTATAAAACAACCAATTAGAAAATCATGTAAAAAAAGCTCTCACTAGTTTACTTTGAAAACAGGAAGCTTCAACGACACTTTATTTTGAAGATTTGTTTACAGTTTACAGATTTGTGACAGTATCCGTTCATTCGGCTTTGTTTTAGTTCTAAAATTAAAATCCAACATCATTCTGAGCAATCAATATTTTACTACATGATAATTTACTTTATTCTACTATATATGCAAAGACATGCTGTTCATTTTCTCCTCCCTTCATGCCTGTTTTACTCTTCCTTTGCTGCCCCTAGTGGTGGAATTGTGCATTGCGGTCGTTTCTTTAAAGGGTAACCAAACCCTAATTCAACATTGTTTGTCTGTTGACCTCTATAAATGGGGCTTTCAAAGTGTCGTCTGCTGGTCATTGCCAAATTTTAGACAAATTAAAATAAACTTGTTAAATTCTTGATTAGTCAAAAATCACCTGTGTGCTGCTCTCTACAGGTTAAAATGAGGTATTACAGTTGAATTCCGTGATTGGTCAAATTTTGCAACTGTTTTTAAATTAAATGTTTTTCTTTTCTAACTGTAATTGATTTGTTTTTTGTCGTCTCTTGGCCAGGACTCCATTGTAAAGAGATTTCTTAATCTCAATGGGACTTCCTGGTTATATAAAGGTTAATAATAACAAATTTAAGTCTCACATCGTGATCTGCAGCTCCAGTAATGATAACAGTCCTGCTTCTCAGCTGTTCTGACTGGATCTTCATATTTCTACACATTTCAGTTCAGCCTCCAACTTTGTTTGGTTACCCTTTAAATAACCATAACTCGCCACAGAAATGTGCTTTTCTTATATTTTTCTCTCTTCACAACTGGGCCGTATTAAATCATTTAGAGGGCCGTTTCTGGCCCGCGGGCCGTATGTTTGACACCCCTGCCGTAGATCATTATAATCATCAGTATGTTACCAGCACACAATAGTATAAAATGACCCGGCGGGCTGGATCCGGCCCCTGGGCCTCTAAATGGTCCATAAACCGTCTGTCTGGTCTAACCTGACCTCCGTCTCTTGCAGAAGCCTGCCCTTGGCCCGGAAGGGGGCCGTGTCCAGTGCCCTCTACATGGCCTGGTTGGAGGTACTGTCCAAAGACCTGCCTCCAGTCCTCCTAGTGCGTGGCAACCACCAGAGTGTCCTCACCTTCTACTCTTAAACCCCTCTGGTGGTGAAGGAACGCCACGTTGTTCTCTGCCCCTGGAATCAGATCCCCATATTCCAGCCTCAGCTCACAAGACACATTCCAGCGGGGCAGAACTCACAAACAAAACACTGATGATGTTCATATGCATTAGACAGAAGTGATGTGTGATTGTAACAGGAATGTCAGGGTAGGAGCTGCCTGCAATGTTCCCCCCTTTATTTATTCTAAGAAGTTCCGATTTTCCTCCCACTTCTGCTTTTTTCATTTAAAACCAGTTGTGTGTATTGAAAGGATGAGTCTTAACAGTTGGAGCGTGTGCACAGACGTGCCACATGCGTGTGATGAAATGTTTTCATGTTTGTTGCAGCAATAATCACCCTATTGTTTTCTTCAACTGCTAGGAGAGAAACTTGTAGAATGCTTAGCAACACCTTCTGAAGCCTTATGGAAGTGCCTTCCAGTCTGATCTGATGAAATAACCTGTTTCTTTCTAGAATGATTATATTAGTTATTTATACTGGTGGATAATTATTAGTTTTTATTGTGGTTCCTTTATATTTGGTTCAGTTTGGGTATGCTAGCAGATTTTAGTGATTAGAAGTGTCCACTTGATTGCGGAAACTCTTACTGTTGTTTTAACATTTGCCCTGATCCGTGCGGGGCGTAGCTTTGGTTTGCTTTCTTTGCGTTGGTCTTCCTTTGTAAAGCGGTTCAAAGTAAACGCCGGCCTCAGTTGCGATGTTTCAGGCGCAGAAAGTGTGTGGGGTTTTAGAGGTCTTACAAGTTTGTCAGGTGGAAGATTTGTTTCTTTTTTCACATGAGCTGCTAAAGTCTTTAGTCTACATGAGTTCTTCCCTCTGCACACTCTTTTTCTACCCTCAAGCTGGTCAAACTTTGCCTTAACGATAGAGCCAGCGTTTGTTTGGAGCTCTTCTGAAGCCATACTGGCTGGGCAGTTTGTGGGTCATTGATAAGAACGATCCATCATTGTGTCCCAAGTGTCAGTACGATATATGCATTGGAGCACATCCTGTAAGATTTCAGTTGAGGAGCGTACCGCCGGCCTCCAGGTGCTCTGCACAACACACTACATTTATTACACACCTTGTATTCCCAGAATATTGGACTATCAGAGGCCAAGCGAGGATGGACTTCTATGCACATGAGCCCACTCACCCACATCCCAGTTCTGTAGATTTGCTTTGATTCAAGCAGACCTTGGTGACAACAGCAAGACGTTAAAGAAAGAACTTCACAGTCTAAAACCTGAGGTCCAAAGGGTTCTGTTTTTAGCTATTGCTGGAGACAATGATGTAGATTTGTTGGTCTGTTACAGCTTACAGCACAACGTGATCCTTACTGTGTTTTGGAGTGCTGAAGGTCGTGTGACTCTAAATGAATGTAAGTGAAACATGCATGCCACTGGATACCATTCTAAAGTAATTGCCTATACAATCATTAAAGATGAATAAACACAGAACTAAGACACATCTGTCCAGCTGAAAAGCTTTGCTTCACTCTCATCAGTCTGGAGTGATGGATGTATTTGGCTTTTGAAGTCGGGTTGTGTGAACTTCTTCTGTCCTCCCTCCAGCAATGGTTGCTCTGCTGGACTCATCCTCACATATATTCACTTGAGCACCAATATCAAAATAAAAATTCTCCTTTTTAATGTCCAGATGCTGAAATGTTGACTCACTGAAATCCTTCTGATGTTCCTGACCTCCTGTGATAATGTTACTTCAGAGAAACCTGACGTGGACCAAAGAGCTGTGATTGGTCTGCCTCCCAACAACCATCATTCAATTCTTCAGTTGAAGACGACATGTCAGACATTTGGTTTAAAGGAGCCATACCATGATTTTCTTCAGCCTTTCAGAGTGAACTACATCCATATATATGAACAAAGATTACCTTTGGAACACTAAAAACTATTTATTTATGAAATATTAGTTATTTTTTGTGAGATTTTTCTACCTGGAAGTGAAACGACTCGATTCTTGAAGCTCCGCCTGCAGCTGTGTGTGGGTGCCGCCCATTTCATAAAATAAACAGTATCCAAATGTTTTCAAAGATGGATGCACATACCGTATATCTGCCTTTAGTAGCCAAGCCATCACTACACTGGTGCACAGCACAGATACACTCGACGTCTGCATGACCGTATCCGACGGGGGGAGGGGGTCCTAAAGTAACAAGACAGGACACAACTGGAAGATAAATGATATCTTTCATCTAAAATGAAAGTTCTTTTTTTTTTTGGTGATCATCACTAGCTCTGTGGAGAAATTGAGTGTTTGTGTTGGACTGGGGGCGGAGCTATCAAAGCAGACTCTTCCTGAAAGGGGCGGTCTCATGCTGTGACATCAGCATGTGAGAACCCGCTGGTTTTTGTGAGTATGGGAGGGGCTGCTGTTGAATCAGACATGCATGAACAGATCAAACTTCGGGGTTCTTTATAGTGAGGATTGAACTGTAAAATACACTTAAAAGCTCAAAACGTTGTTTTCCATGGTATGGCCCCTTTAAAACTCCAGAGTTCAGGAGGTACGTGAGTTTGGACATCTTAAAGGTTTGAATCTGGAGGCAGCATTTGAAGAGCATCACACAGACCTCACTTCAGCAAAGGGTAGTTGGCCTGATGAATGCTCCTTTGCCTTTCTCAGAATGTCCCATTGGTGGCTAAATTGAAGCAAAGGTAACTTCCATTTTCAGCAGGTTGTTCGCCTCTGGTTGCCTTCTGTTTAGATGCTGTTTCCCACCCGATAGAACCCAAGATGACTGTCTTTGTGTTTGATCATGATGGTTTCACCAACACTGCCACGCACTCGCTACAAGCTAAAGATGCAGCCCCGCCCCCAAGACGTCTGCAGTCACGTCCCTGCTGGAAACATTCAGCTGTTACACCGTGACGGTGGTCACGCGACTCATTCAAGACCTGTGTACATATAGAAACACACAGCTTGCATCAGCTAACAGCCGTTAAGGAACGCGACATTCTTCCCGTCATTTTGGAGTGTTGGTTTTCCAACTGCAGACACATCAGGTGTGTCATGTGACATCTCTGGAGATTTCTTCTTTTTGCCAAAGTTCTTTTTGATTTCAGGATGAGGATATTTAGAGATATTACATGACCTGCTTGTGGAGTGTCTTTTCTTAGCCATAAATAGCAATTAACCTGTAAATAAACTCCATGTAAGGGAGTCAAATAATTATAATACAAAGAAAATATATTTTAGGTTTTTTCTCCTTTGTTTTTGGTTATAAGTTAATTTGCATGTTCTCATTTGTTCAACTTGTTTCCCTTTTGTTATGCAGATGCTCTTTATTTCTTTCTATTTAAACCTTTTGATGCATTTTGGGGGAAAGTCCTGAAGCGCTCGGCTTCTGCTGGGCTTGTGGTTGGATCCACCTGGCTGGCTGCAGCATCATGACATTATATATAGTGTTTTAACAGTGACACAAATGCTTTTCTAACATTTTAACACGTATTACTAGTACTTTGTATATCTTTATCAAAATGAATAAATCAAATGAAATCAGAAATACTTTTTGCTTCTGTTTTTATTGTTGGCTCTGAATAAAAATGACGATGTTTTAGCCTGAAGAATAAACTCCACCAGAATGTTAAACATCAAATATTCAAAGTTAAGATTCACACAAGACTTTGCATTTCTTACGAAATCAGGAACCTTCAAATAAAGTGTCTCTGGAATACATGGTTAGCAGACCAAAACATAGGAAGTAGAAAAGAGCAGACATTCAATTCTGTTGAAAGTTTGACGAAAACACAGCTGGTGCAACTTGAAAAACTGGAAACTAGAGCTGGCAGGATTAATCGACGACTAATAGTCGAGTAGTCAAGTAATCGACAACTAATTTAATAGTTGATTATTCAACTAATTGACCACTAATCAACTATTAAAATAGACCGATGACTAATTTAATAGTGGATTATTCATTACTTCATATTATATGGAGTCAGAGTGTAGTAAAGTTGAACAAAGTTGTGAACGTTCAGCACCAAAAAATGTACTTTTTTATATTAGAGTAAGTGAGACCAAAACTTCTTTAGTGAAAAATAGTTCCTGTTTCAGACGCCGACCTCATTTATATTTAATCTTGTTTTAATGCCAGAAACTAATGAAGGACAGAGGCTGCAGGATTCATTAAAAGTTTAATAAACTATCATCTTATATCGTCTTTATTTTTAGTTAGTTTAAAGCTAATCATGGTTAAGGAATGTTTGTTTTACATCCAGTTTGCACCTGACCTGATTATCCACTAGGTGATACTTCGTGGACCAATGTAGTCAAACCCTCATTTCTTTTTGGAGTTGACAATTTAATGAAGCTTTTTGGAAAGAATCCATTCATGTCTATAGATTGCTCGTCCCTTTCTGCTGATATTATTTACCTGGGTGTATTTTTTATTGAGGCTGTCAACGTTTTTGTGTTAACGCATGCAATGATATTTAGTAACACAAAATAATTACACCTCGTAAAGCAACAATCTTCTGCTTTGCCTCAGACGGGGGCTTCAGCGTTATCCCACTTACACCATGGTCACATTCTTGCTGTTTTTTCAGTTTAGATCACTTTTTCACAAAAAGGAGATTATTTGATCCATGGTTTGGTGTGTTGTCACGGTAACACGACAACACGTCACTGAGCCTCGACTGCAGTGACAAAGGAAAACATATGAATGCTGATCATCACGATAGGTTGCATAAAGCATCAGTTCAGAGAGAAAGTTCACGTCTTACAGCTTGTTTTTGTCCAGAAGATGAAGGAAAACATCGTTTTGAAGAACCCAGTGCAGTGAGATGGGCCGTGTGACCAATGTTTTTTACTTTTTTTGGTGTGTACATCATAGGCATATATTGTGCATCCACACCCAGCAGCCAATCAGAATCAAGTATTCACCTGCACCATGGTAAAAGTTCATTGAAAGTGCAGAAACACAATGTTTGTTTACTCAACACAATTCCAGTGGATTCTGAAGCTGAGAAAAGGGAACTTCAGCGCAAATAATTCAAATTTCAACTTGTTCAATGGACGTGTTTGTAAGTAGAGCTGAAAGTGTCTTAAAAATGTGCGCAGTGATGGGAGAACATGAGTTTTGAACTCATTTCTACAGACGTCACTTAAAATGCAAGTTTCCAAGAGCTAGCCTTCAATTAACCCTTTAACACCGGAGCTCCAGTGTTTATGTTCTTTGATTTGCTGTAAGTTTTCAACCGTTACCATGATGATTCCAGTCGATTCTGAAGGATAAAAGCGGCGAGACCCTTTTATCCTTCAGAATCGACTGGAATTATCATGGTAACGGTTGAAAAGATACAGTATGTCAAAGATTTAGTTTTTAAGCGTCACTGGTTTATATAGATTTTATATGCAAAGCAAAACTTTGGTAAAAAGCTTGATCTTTTATGGGTTAAAAGTACATTATTTAGTGCTGCACACACCTAGCTGCACTGAGATGATCCTGTTTGGCTCAGAGCATCTTTTATTTTGAAAATAAGTTGATAAAAAAAAAGTCACATTTTGAGAGATGCTAGGTTCTTTTTATATTTGTGCTTTTATTCGTGCCAAAAAATAGACATAATTCATATTTGTTATTTAAAAAAGAAGCTCACGAATGCAAATCCAAATATCTTAAAGACTAAAGTAAGACTATACGGCTCCTTCTAGGTTTAGATCAGTAGAAAACGAGCCCAAACGGCTCTTCTACGGACTAATCCCTGATCCAGCCTTTCATGTTCGGGATCACATGAGTGCATCCACATCCAAAAGGAGCCACTGATGGCTGTGGCGCCCCCTAAACCAAGCAGGTGAAACTCAAAGGTGTGCTGGAATGTTTGCTTAAAACCCAATGACACAACCAATGAATGCAAAGCTTTTTATTTGTCACTTCAGGAAAACTTGGGGAAAAAAACCCAATTTACATTAATATACATTTAGCTTTCAGTTGATTTATTTTATAGCAGTGAAAAATACACAGATTTAAAAGGACAGATCAAACATATCACTTGAAAAAGAATCATATATCTATTCAGTACAAACACAACTACTTTGTTTGATTTATTTTTAAATTCAAACTGAGAATAAAAAGAGAATAAACCCAGAAATAAAAAAGTTACAATCTAAACATTTGTTATAAAACTGGTATAAAAGCCTCAGACACTGTTAACACAACCGAGTGCCGTGACAGGAATGTGGAGAGACGTTTGTGTTGGGGGAGTCTTAGAGCATCTATCTGGGGGTTTTCAGAGGCTGTCCACCCCCCGGATCCTCCTGGCCAGCTGAATGTCTCGTGGGAACAGCGTCACTCTTTTCGCATGGATGGCACACAGGTTGGCATCTGAAAAAAGCAGGACGAGGAACGCCTCGGCAGCCTGACAGCACCAGGAAAACAAGGGGATGATTAACGACAGAGTGACTCGTCGGAAACGTCCCGCTCTCACAGTGACTGACAGACAGAAGGGCTGAACTTGCTGAAAATGATAGCTAAAAATTTTGAAGCAGATAAAGACAGCTAAAATATTAAATAAATGCCAAATTAGCCTTAAAAAAAAGCTGAATTGCTGAAGATGCTGAAACTCATTGCTAAAAACACTGAAGCTGATAGCTGAAATCGCTGAAGCTGATAGCCAGCTAAAATATTAGCTAAATGCCAAATTAGCTTAAAAAACTAAAACAAAAAACGTAGCTTAGCAACAACAGCTAGCATGTGGCTGAAAAAATGGCAAAACTAAAAAATATCCTTAATAACTGAAAAAAGGCCCATCTAGTGTGTAAATATTAGCCTAACTCCAAAACATAAAAAACCCTGTAAAAAAATAAAAGCCTAAACTAACCAAAACAGTGAAGATTTAGCTGAAATATTTGCTAAACTTCTAAATAACCTAAAAATCGTAGTAAATGCCAAAGTAGTCCAAAAAGCTAACAGAATACCAATTTTTAAAACCATAACTTTTTAACATAATTATGAACTAAATATATAGCATTATCTGCAATAATGCTATTGTGAATCCTGTAGGCTGAATTGGCTGAAAATGATAGCTAAAAACGCTGAAGCTGATGGCCAGCTAAAATATTAGCTAAATGCCAAATTAGAACCAAAAAAATGTAGGTTAGCCAAAATAGCTCATGTGTAGCAGACAACATAGCTAAACTACAAAATATACTAAAAAATTGAAAAAAGTGTAAATTAGCCAGGACAGCTAGCGTGTAAATATTAGCCTAACTCCAAAACAGCCTAAGAAAAATTTTAACTAGAATGTGAATGGATTTCACATTCATTCTTATTTACTGGGTTGTTTGTACACATATTTAATTTATTATTTTGAAAAAATACAAGGAATCTGGAAAACTTCACCTATACTTCTAAACAACCTAAAAAACAAAATAGCCTAAATTACCCAAAACAGCTAGCATGTAGCAGAAATATTAGCTAAAGTCCAAAAAAACCTAAAAACATCTTAGTAAATGCCAAAATACTACAAAAAGCTATCAGAATGCCAATTTTTCAAAACTTTAAAACTGTAACTTTTAACATAATTAAGAATAATAAAAAGGCAGGAATATTATTCCGGAATAAATCAACTTAAACCTTAAATAACTTTCCATATTTTACTCTCCATAAAATTATACAAGTTAGAAATGAGTGCAAGAAAACATCAAGCCATAAATAACAATAAAATATAATGATCTGGAGGGCCGGATCCGGCCCCCGGGCCTTGACTTTGACACATGTGCTTTACACCAATCTAAATGGATTTCAGGCCACTCTCATGGGACACAGCAAGAAATGTAAAAACCTTCGTACCTCCTGCAGGGCCATCAGAGCGAAAACTTGCCATCGCAGATCTTCTTTGGAAAATTGCATGCAAATCTCACGAACCTGAACCAAAGAAAAAGAAAATGTACCAAACATTAAACAGTCAAATTTCAGCCATGTTTCCTCCTCAGTGCTCTCACTAATGGAAGGTTTCTGTCCAAATGTAACCATATATGGCCCCATTCATTCTTTCCTTAATGTGGATCATTAAAACAGCTCCAGCCAAACCTGGCGAGTGGAGATTATACCAAAACCCTCGTTTCCATTGAGCAGTCCGGTCCGACGGTCCAGTAGGGAGTGGTACGGTATGGATCAGGTAACTCTGGTGAGTGTTTCCACTCAGCCTCACTTTCCCTGAGCGGTTTGGTTTCACGGTGCATGCGTGGTGTAGACCGCTAGAATGCTGCCTCCTGTATCCCACCGTCGCCAAAGGATGGTAGAGGAACGTTTGCAGTTCCTTCACACAGCTTACTAGCGTTAGCTTAAATGAGCACTATATCGACGCTTTCCAATGTCGTCACTTCCTGCCAATCAGTGGGTGGCTCCGCCCCAACCGTTCTGTTCTATTTTTCAACAACCGATGGGGCCTCAAGAGGTCCTGTTTAATGACTTCATTTAACAATGGAAACGCTCAAAACACCGGACCAGACCGGAGGATGAGGAGTATTTCATTCTGACAGGACTAAATGACATTCATCATTCAGATGCTCTCTTTATGAGCCTGGACGAGTGCTGGAATTAGCATGGGGGCTGCTCTGCTGGATGGGAGGTCTGTAATCATCATCGTAGTTATATGTCAACTATGAGACACAAAATGAGAAAAATATTCAGAAAATTACATTGTCTGATTTTTAAAGATTTTTTTGTAGATTATGGTGAAAATAAGTATTTCTTCAGTACTTTGTTCTATACCCTTTGTTGGTAATGACAGCAGTCACCCACTTTCTGCAAGTCTTCACAGGATTTCTCAAACTGTTGCTGGTATTTTGGTCCATTCCTCCATCAGATCTCCTCTAGAGCCGTGATGTTTTGGTCCATTCCTCCAATCAGATCTCCTCTAGAGCTGTGATGTTTTGGTCCATTCCTCCAATCAGATCTCCTCTAGAGCAGTGATGTTTTGTTCCATTTCTCCATGCAGATCTCCTCTAGAGCAGTGATGTTTTGGTCCATTCGTCCATGTAGATCTCCTCTAGAGCAGTGATGTTTTGGTCCGTTCCTCCATCAGATCTCCTCTAGAGCAGAGATGTTTTGGTCCATTCCTCCATCAGATCTCCTCTAGAGCAGTGATGTTTTGGTCCATTCCTCCTGTAGATCTCCTCTAGAGCAGTGATGTTTTGGGGCTGTCGGTAGATTTTCTATGGAGTTGAGATCCTGAGCCTGTCTAGACCACATCAGGAGCTTGAAATGCTTCTTATGAAGCCGCTCCTTCATTACCTGGGCAGTGTGTTTAGGATGGTTGTCATGGTGATAGACCCAGAGACGTTTCATCTTCAATCCTTGCTGATGGAAGGAGGTTGTCACTCTAAATCTGAACAAAAAGTTCTGTTTTGGTTTCATCTGACCATAGGACATTCTCCAATCCTCTTCTGGATCATCCAGATCTCTCTAGAGAACTTTAGACGGCCTGCACATGTTCTGGCTTTAGCGGGGGGACACGTCTGTCTCTGCAGGGTTTGAGTCCCTGCATAGCGGCGTAGTGTGTTACTGATGGTAGTCCAGGTTACTTTGGTGCCAGCTCTCTGCAGGTCATTCTCTAGGTCCCCCCGTGGGGTTCTGGGAATTTTACTCAACATTCTTGTGATCATCTTGACCCCACGGTCAGATCTTGCGGAGTGCCCCAGATTGATGGAGATTCTCAGTGGTCTTGTATGTCTTCCATTTCCTAACAATTATTGATTTCTTGACATCAAGCTGGTTACCGATTGCAGAGTCTTCCAGCCTGGTGCAGGACAACAGTTTTGTTTCTGGTGTCCTTAGACAGCTCTTTGGTGGAGTTTGGAGTGTGACTGTCGGAGGTTGTGTCTTTCATATAGATAAAAAGGAGTGGAGGACAGAGGATCCTTTTACACAAGAAGTTACAGGAATTCCTGCTTGTTTGTAGGTGATCAAACACTAATATAACAATATGCAATAAATGATTAAAAAATCAGAACATGTTATTTTCTGGATTTTTGTGTTCTCATTTTGTCTCGTTGAGGTATACCTATGATGATAATCACAGACCTCTCTTGTGTTTTTAGTGGGATAACTTGCAAAATTGGAGGATGACTGAATACTTTTTTGCCCCACTGTATTACTCTGAGTGACAATGGTTGAAGTTTTGGATAAAGTTGTCCTAGATCCATTTAGGTCAGTGAATTGGATGATTCAACAGAAACCAATATCAACTATGAATTGTATCAACAACCACAAACCATGATATGAATTGAATTATTGCTAAAAGGAATCACTCCACCTTAAGAATCAAACAATGTGATTTGTATCTAAAAGAGCCTCTGCTCTAATAAGCTCAACCCGTCAAAGATACACTCCTCATCATAGAGAGAGGAGCTTTCAGGTAGTTCCTTCACAGCTTTGGAAGCATCACCAGAACAGCTGAGAGCATTACAGACTGGAGCGCTTTAGAAACTACATTTCCCTGAGACGATTAAAGAGTTCTGCATTTACATGTACATTTCACCCTGAATGCTTTTTAAAAACAACTGAAGGCATAAAAGTCAGCATGAGCCCAATGTCTTCACAAAGAAGAGAGGAGTGAAGAAACCACTCACCACTCGAGAGAAAGGTCGCTTGCTGATCAGAAGATCTGTAGTTTTCTGGTACTTTCGGATCTCCATTAGAGCCCTGGTTCCTGGTCTGAACCTTCTCGTCTTAGTGGGTGAAGCAGACGACTTTGCTTTGAACAGAATCATTAGGGGTACATTCGAGTCAAGAAAAAACTAAAAATATAAGTTTTCTTTTTTGATAACTAAACTATGTTTCTATACTATACATCAGGGGTGTCAAACACATGTGCTATACACCCTTGATGGACTAAAAGAGTATTTTGGCAAATTAATGACATTTTCAGATGAAAAAAAAAAAACAAAGAGTTGAAAGTGGAAAAAAAAAAGTTTTGAAATTTTAATTTTGAGTTTTGAAACTTAAAAAATTTTAACATTTGAAGCTGAAAATTATTACGTTTGTTTTATAGTAACAAAAAGTTTTGGACATTTTACTTTATTTTTCTGGCCAAACATGAACCATTCCCCATTTAAATTCCCAGTCCAACTATTTTTGTAAAAATTACAATTGTTGACAATTACGATTACTGTATTGTTGTAAAAATCCTTCCCAGTGGTCTTTTAATTATAGTTATGCAGTTTTTAGCAGAAACAAAAAAATGTCTGTGATGTTTTTTAGGACTTGGTTCTGTGGAAAAGCAGGATTCCATTAGGAGTTCTGTAGGTGGGGCTGTTGTGGAAATAACCCTACCGTGATATCCCAGCATGCCTTTGTTTACACAGTTCCCCGCTAGCTTTTAGGACTATTTTGACATTTATTAAGATTTTTTAGGCTAATAGTTCAGCTGCATGCTAAATACTTTGGCTGATTTATGATTTTTTTAGGCTAATTTGGAGTAAAGCTAACATTTCACCTGCATGCTAGCAGATCTGGATAATTTAGGCTTTTTTCAGTTTTTTAGACTAATTGGGCATGTAACTAATATTTTAGCTGGCTATCAGCCTCAGCGTTTTCAGCAATTAGCTTCAGCAAATTCAGCTAGTAGCTTCAGTGATTTCAGCTATCACTTTCAGCATCTTCAGCTATCAGCACTAGCTTGTTCCGTGGCTAAATTCAGCTTCCAGCATTCACACTAGCATTATCACAGGTGATGCTACATATCTAGTTTTTAGTCAGTTTAAAGCTAATGATGGTTAAGATGTTTACTTTACATTCAGTTTGCACATGAATCTGATAAAAGAATCGGGGATTAGTCAACTACTAAAATAATGGTTTGTGGCAGCACTAGAAATCAGTCAAACTCACAACTCAGAGGTGAATTTCTTAGTTTCTGCCACTCTGCAGAGCCTGAGGCTACGTCTGAATTCCTTCCCTAATCACTCTATAGTGCGTTCACCATTTTCTAGTGCTGTCCGAATCTACCACTCCAAAATCAAGTGCACTAGAAATCTCCCAGAAGTCTTTTGTTAAAAACTAGCGTGTATCGATATTCACTACAATAGCAAATATAGACCACAATGCATTGTGGTCGAACAATTTTGAACAAAAAAATGTGTTTAAAGAATGAACTGGAACCCAAACAGCTCCGATACTTACTTGCAGCTCTAGTTTGTCTCGTCGATACTGGACTTTGGAGTTGAGCTGAAGGGGGGCGTCGGCGTGGTAGCTGGTCTTTCCGGCGGCGACTGGAGGAAGGGGGGGCCATGGTTCCAATGCACTGGTCTTTAACATCTACACTTCAGCTGTCATAGTGTCTTGATGGAAAAAGAAGAGCAAAAGTTCAGTGATTTAGAGCAGAATTCACCACACTGGATGTAAAACACAGAACCGTGGATCACTCTAGTCCAGTCAGATTCTTGACTGTGTATTTGCATTCAGGATGAAACTCAGCAGTAAGAAGAGCTGATGGTCATCTTCCAGGACGCTTCACGGTCCAGAGAGATCATGTAAACTGGTGCTGGACCATTAAGGATTGTTTAAATCCCAGACTACCTTCAGTGGTCTGGGTTCATTTAAACCTGATGGTTCTATCAGAACCTCTGCAGAACCTAACAATTTTATCACAACCTATTCTATCAGAACCTCACCAGAACCTGACTTTTTCAATCAGAATCTCTGCAGAACCTAACAGTTATATCAGAACCTCTGCAGAACCTGACTGTTTAATCCGAACCTCTGCAGAATCTGACTCCTCTATCAGAACCTCTGCAGAAGTCGACTATTCTATCAGAACCTCTGGGTCGAGGATGTTCTGATCTCCCCCGGCTGATCCCCTGATGACCATCTCACAGAACAAACGGGCTCCTTCTGTCTTTTTCTTCTAAAGGTTACGGTACAGGTAAGAGAACCCGCGTCTAACATGCGTTTGAAATAAAGAACTTTCCTGGATCCATTTCAAATTCCCGTCTCGGGAAAAACGACACGCCTCCTTCACTGACCGTCTTTCTTCCGACCCGGATCAACCAGCAGAACTTCCAGAACGAACCAGTCTTCCTCACGACAAGATTCCACAGCGTCAGAGTCGGATTTACAGCCTGAAATCCGTCATCTCCTGCGGTCTTTCGGCGGATGGCAACAGCTTGAAATTCAAACTTGGAGCTTCACTTCATCAACCAATCAAAGTTTAGGGGGCGGGACCCGGAGCATGGACAGACTCTACACGGATCCTGCTCACTACATAGTGCACTAAAAATGTACCTTCCCCATTTTCTAGTGCTGTCCGAGTCTAATTCCAAAATCGAGTGCACTAGAAATCTCCCAGAAGTCTTTACAAAAAACTAGCGTGCATCGTTGTTCACTAGATCAGCTAATATAGACCACAATGCATTGCGGTCAGAAAATTTTGAACAAAAAAACGTGTTTAAATGTAAGTTTTAAATAAACAATCCACGTTTTCATCACCAGAACACAGTAGAGTCATAAATAAAATATATAATGAAATATTCTTATTTATTCGATTTTCACCTGGTGAAATTGGTGACGTCATATCCGGCGTTTCCGAACTGCCTTTAAAATCCAGGGCACTATATAGTCCCGCGCTATATGATTTTTATGGACTCAATAAACTTTATTGTTTGAGTAAAATATTAGAAAAAAAATAATAATAATAATAATAATAAAGAAAACCAGAAGAAGCATCTTGAACGTTGTTATATTGTATTGAATAAAGGATTTCTTCTTTTAGGAATCTGCTGGATTAATGTTGTCTTTGAGGCTTCCATGTATTCATTGATTTTTTTTTTAAAAGCTCAGCAGATACAAAGAAGCTCTTCGTTTGTCTATTCAGAGAGCACAGGTTCAGTGTTGCTTACACTTTCATGCTTAGTGATCTGTGGGTTTTCACTTTACTGTTTTTAAAGACACTTCAAAATGAAGAAATGATAGCTGTCCCTCCGGTCTGGAAAACAGACTCTACTGTCTCCTTTTATTTGTTTTTTGCAATGGTAAATGGCACTAAACCAACAAATATTTTGCCCCAAGTCCCGTGATCCTTTAAGGCTCATACTTCAGTTTAAACTTTTTCCAAAGAAAAAAGTGGATGTGTTTGGCTGCAGAAGAGATTTTTTTTTTACAGTGTGCAGCCTCTGAGCAGGAAGCAGGAAGGCCTGGCTGAAGCTAAAGAAGTGAAAGTAAAAGTACAAACTGCTGAAGAGAACAGCCGCTCTGACAAAGCAAAACGGATCTTTTCCTTAAATTCAGGTCAAGACTGAACCTAAAATGCTTCACAGTTTAAATCCCCACCAGGAAAAAACTGCAGGTTTCTGCTTTGAAAACAGCCGGAGGTAAAGATGTTGATGAAGACTGAAGCTGTGTGAAATGAATGTACTTTCATGTGAGACTGGCTCTCTCTGTCTGGCTTATCCTTCCTCACGTTTTTTCAGGAATGCGGTGTTGGAGTCCAGTTTGTCCAAGGTCAGCTACAAAGCTCCTCATGCCAGAAAGACCGGGACGACCATCGCTGGAATCGTGTTCAAGGTGCTACAAGAAGTCCTCTCAAACTCTCTTAAAAAGACACTTTAGGTTACATTTGAGACTAAGCTGTGTGAGCATTTGGTTAGCATTGAGCAGTTTTCTTTTAAGACCCAAAAGAAAAAACGAAGTCAATAAAAACTAGAAGAGACTTTTGCTTCTGTTTTGTGTCAGAAGCAGCTTATGAAGCAGAACCAGGTATTTGTGCCCTCTGAGAGTTGATGGTTCAATTCCAGGCCTGCAGCCTTCAGTCTGCACGATAGCTGTCACGATGGGTCAACTAATCGACGACTAATCACCTATTAAAATAGTCGATAACTAATTTAATAGTCAATTAGTCGTTACTTTATATTATAAGGAGTCAGAGTGTAGTAAAGTTAATAGCACCAGAAAATGTACTTTTTATATATTTGAGTCGGTGAGACCAAAACTTTATCTTTAGTGAAAAATAGTTCCTTGTTTCAGATGCTGATCTCATTAGATTAAATATTGTTTAATCCCAGAAACTAATAAAGGACAGAGTCTGTACGATTCATTAAAGGTCTAATTAACTGTCATCTTCATTGTCTCTATTTTTAGTTTAAAGCTAAAGATGGCTAAGATGTGTGTTTTACATCACTTTGTGCATGAACCAATTAGTCGACTAATTGGAAAAAGTAATCGTTGATTAGTCGACTATTAAATTAACCATTTGTGGCAGCCGTAGTCTGGTCCATGGCAGAGGTCTGCCACCTTTCACAGTAAAAGAGCCGTTTGGACTCGTTTTCTACTGATCAAAACCTAGAAGAAGCCACACAGTCTTACTTTAGTCTTTAAGAAATATGGATTTGCATTCATAACATTCTGTTTTTTATAATAAATATGAATTATGTCTATTTTTTGGCACAAACAACAGCAAATATTTAAAAGAACCTAGCATCTCTCAAAATGGGATTTCTTTCTTTTTTAACTTATTTTCAAAATAGAAGATGCTCTTTGCTAAACAGGATCATCTCAGTGCAGCTCTGAACAGCTAGTAACTCATGTTGCACAGCACAAGACAAATGTGCTTTAACTCATAAAATATCAAAGTTTTTACCAAAGTTTTTCTTTGCATATCAAATCTGTTCATTCTGGAGGTAGAGTTGATCAAACAAGACGTCTTCAGGTCAACAGGATGTAAAAACCTACATAGTTTATCATCTATGTGAACCTCAGACATCAGTTTATACATTTACCTCATCTAAATTTAATTAATGCTAATTAAGTAATCCTTACTTTAAAAAATGCTGTTTTATTTTTCTTTCATTTATTTATTTTGTTCTTTTTCCCTTCTTTGATCTTGGTAGTCTTAGTTTTCAGGCTTTGTTTATTTGTTTTCTTTAGGTAGTTTTGGTTAGACAGCCATTATCAGGAGCTGCTGACTCTGACGGTCGACATGTCTGGATCAGCAGAATCCATGACTTATTTCATTTAGCTTATTTGAGGCCATTTGAATCACTGTGTCTTGTCTTTTCTGTTAGGATGGGGTGATCCTGGGCGCTGACACTAGAGCTACAGACGATATGGTTGTGGCTGACAAAAACTGCATGAAAATTCACTACATTGCTCCAAAAATCTAGTGAGTACTGTCAGCTCTTGAGGATATACATTTATATTTCCTGCTTGGATTTTATTCAAGTGATCTTCTCTCAGCCAGTGATAATTAATTACTAATGACCACTTTTTACCATTACAGTTTTTCAAATGTTTGTGTTTTGTTGAAAATCCAGATGTTCAGATAAAGACAGAAGCGTGTGGGCGGTCATTAAATTGGTGTATCTATGGACTGTACTAGTTGCTGTGGAGCCGGTGTGGCTGCAGACGCAGAGATTGCAACCCAGATGATGGCATCCAATGTTGAGCTCCATACACTCAACACAGGTCGACCCCCCCTGGTAGCCATGGTAACAAGACAACTGAAACAGATGCTGTTTAGGTAAGCAGAAAGTGTATTCAGACAACACTGGAGTGCGGGACACCCAAATAAATGTGTTTTTTTTTTTTATCTGATGGGAATGGGAGTGAAATTCAGACCATTCTTCCCAAGTTCATGAACACCTATCAAAGCAGACGTCCTAACAATATGCTACTTTTAAGTATTCAAGAGTGACAGAGGGGTTATTCACAGGTAGAAAATGTTCAAGAAAACATACTGGAAATATTTTGAGAGCGTATTCATTAGATTTAGTTGTCTTTAAATGAACTACAAATAAAGACAATTAAGATGATAGTTTATTCAACTTCCAGCCTCTGTCTATGAGTTTCTAGGATTGAAACAAGATTAAATCAAATGAGAGAGAGATAAGGAATATACTTTCCATCAAACTTGTTTTGACAGGTGCCCCGCCCCTCAAGATGATGTAACAATTTAATATAATTTTTATATATAGAGGGTATATAGGGTCAAGTGTCACCTGTCAAAATGAGTTTGATGGACTGTATATTCCTGATCTCTCTCTTGAGGTCGGCATCTGAAACAAGGAGATATTTTTCACTAAATATAAAGTTTTGGTCTCACTGACTCAAATTTTAAAAAAGTGAATTTTTTGGTGCTGAATGACACAACTTTGTTCAACTTTACTACAAACCTTTGGTTCACCTAAAGTGAACCAGAGTTCTTTCCCTAGATAATCTGGTACAAATTTTCAGTCTGAATTCATCCAAGCGTCCTCTGGTTCTGGACCAGGAACCGCTCTCTGGCCCACCTTTGAGGTCGTCTCGGATCGTTTCCTATGTGACTGAGCTTTGGTTTGCTCTGAGTTTTTCTCAGTCTGAATAGGCTCAGTGCTCGGAGTGGAACAGCTAGAACAAACGACCACTGTAGCTGGGCATTATGGGATGTAAACAGAGTAGAAGGAAGCAAACATGAGCCACTGACAAATATGGAGCAACGATGAGACACAGCAGCTCATTGAAATGTGTTGGGATGGATGCAGGCTCATTGAAACAACTCGACCGTGATACACACTTACACACTGCTTCTCGCACTGTTTTCCTGACAAGGTATCTGTCATGTCTCTACCGTGCCAAAGCAGAGGGATGGCAGAGCAGTGAAACATGTTGAATCAAGGCTTTTAAATAAGCATGTGAGACATAATATTTAAGCAGACTCTGGTTAATTCTCAGCTGCCTCTGACCGTATTCCTGTGGCCTCTAAAACATGCTATCATCCAGGAAAGAGTAAGGAGTCCTCTTTAGCGAGGAGGACTACGTGTTATTCAGGAGAGAGGAAGATTTTTAATAAAAAATTATTTTATTGGACAACATTATTACATAATACAGAATATTGTTGCAAAAATCAGAATGTGAGATTTCTGTCTGTTTTATTAGATACCAGGGTCACATGGGTTCATCGATAATTGTTGGAGGGGTCGATGTGACTGGAGGTCACTTGTACAGTGTTTATCCACATGGTTCCTATGATAAACTTCCTTTCCTCACTATGGGTAAGTGATGAACACACTGAACACAGCAGATGAGCATTTGTAATGTTTTTGCTGTAAAGTTGGATATCTGATTATCATTCATATGATGGTTTGTGGTATTGAGTACATTGATAAGAAGTATCAATCTGGATGCTACTGCTTTCTAAATTCCAAAGTGAGATCTTGTGACATTAGCTAGAAAAACAAGAGAAATATATTTTTGCAACAACAGATGCTTGTAAACTGGGTTTCAGGATCCGGAGCTGCTTCTGCCGTTTCTGTTTTTGAGGACAGATTCAAAGCAAACATGGAGGTGAGACTACTTTTCTGCTCTTTTATTTCTAATTTCTCCTTATTCCTGTAACAATTTTCAACCACAAGTGTGGCACAAAGGGGAATGGTGATTCGAAGCAGATGGACAGAAAGAAAGAATAATGGCGGAAGAGACGGAATATAAGATCAGAACCGTCAAACATCCACTGAGTGTCAACAGGATGTAGAGGAGCTGTCTAACCAACAGAACGCTGCAGCACATGAGGCATGCTGTAAATGAAAATCCATACTGCCCTCAGGAACCAGGGTAACCTCAGCTTCAACTGTCATGGAATGATGCTCCAATGTGTCTGTTTTCTGGGGATGTGTGAGGCCTTCAAGATTGTAAGGTTCATTTGGTCAAAACACTTCATTTTCCTGAATCTTGTTCACGTTGTATTTGGTCTGGAACAGCACTGGTTCTGTTCTAAAGGAATCTCAGACCAACACTTCTGCTGCTGTTTCTGTGTGCTCTTTTCCGTTAAGCTGGACGAAGCAAAGACGCTCGTAAGAGACGCCATTACTGCAGGGATCTTCTGTGATTTGGGTTCGGGCAGCAATGTGGATTTGTGCATCATCACTGAAGCTGGAGCAGAGTACTTACGAGGTTACGACAAGCCGGCAGAGAAGGGGAAAAGGTTGGTACAAACCTCATCGATGAATGAATGAAAGCTTCCTGTGGTTACAGGAGAAGGTTTCTGGTTTAAAAGCCAACCGCAGTGCCAGTAGAGCGTAAAGAGGAGCCCTATAGACAAAGATCAACTGCAGTGCCTCCAAAACAAAAAACAGCACATACTTCTCCCATGACTTTTTACTCTTTTTTGGATAATCAGCTCTGAATAATCTCAAAAGTCGATAAGCTTTTAATTAGGAACACTGAAGACAGAAAGCATCTTACAATGCAGAACTAGAAAAGTTGCATTAGCTGCAATAATACTTATGTGAATGCCTTTTGCTGAAATTAGTCGCTGAAGATGCTGAAGCTTTTTGCTGAAAATGGCGATGCAATTTACTTTAATTGCTGAAGGGATTTACTGAAAATGCAAAAGCTATTGCAAAGTGTTAAATTAGTCTGAAAATTTAATTAAAGAACTATGAAAGAGCGCTGAAGTTAACCTAAATTAACCTACATTTCGGAAAAAATTGTAGTAACATTGCTCAAAAATCCCTAATCCATGCCAATTTTGCACAAATATTTTGTGTGTTGGTTAAATATTAGCTAAACTCCAAAGAAGCCTATAATTCCTCGGTACACTAAATTAGTCAAAAAAGTTAGCATGTTGCTAAAATATGAGCTGAACTCTAGTTTAGCCTAAAAAGACAATAAATGCCAAATTATGCAAAAAAGCTAGCTGAGAAGCCTATAACTCCTCAGTAAACGAAATTAGTCAAAGAAGTTAGCATGTTGCTAAAAAAGAAGCTGAACTCCATCTATCTTCTTGGCCGCTTCTTCCCTTTCGGGGTCGCGGCGGTGCCGGAGCCTATCCCGGCTACTGATGGGTGAAGGCGGGGTACACCCTGGACAGGTCTCCAGTCTGTCTCAGGGCCTCAATCACACACACATTCACTCTCACATTCACACCTAGGGGCAATTTAGAGTCACCAATGAACCTATGGAGCATGTTTTTGGACGGTGGGAGGAAGCAGGAGTCCCCGGTGAAAACCCACGCATGCACGGGGAGAACATGCAAACTCCACACAGAAAGGTCCCAGCCGGGATTCGAACCGGGGCCTTCTCGCTGTGAGGCAAGAGCGCTAACCACTGCACCACCGTGCAGCCCAAGCTGAACTCTAAATTAGCCTAAAAAACCCAGTGAATGCCAAATTATCCAAAAAAGCTAGCTTGTCACTTAAATACTAGCTAAACTCTACGATAGCCTTAAAAAAACCCATTAGACAACAAATTATCTAAAAAAAGCTAGCTCATCGCTTAAATACGAGCATAAACTCCGAATAGCATAAAAAAAACCTCGGTAGATGTCAAGTTATAATGATCAAGAGAGAATCTTGCAGTTTTCCAAAATCAAACTTCCTTCAGAAAATAAGCAAACAGACATCATCTAAGTATGTATCCCTTTGGTGCTTGACCCGGGTTGGGGACCCCTGAATCACAGCAACAGAGTATAAACAGCAGAGTTGTGTTGGTGCGGCGCCCCCAGCAGATGCCTCTTATATTGCCCACATAAAGACCAGCACTGTCCAATGTGCCATTTCTGTGTAAAGTTTGCCATTCCTCAGTGTGTCTGAAGCTTGTTTTAAATACAAACTCTGCAGAGTTTTCACAGTCTAACAGCTGTTTATTTTCTTGTGTTTTTCAGAGAGGGACAGTACAGGTACAAACCTGGAACCACACCCGTCCTGACCAAAACTGAAACTGCTCTCAGTCTGGATGTGGTCAACGAAACTGTTCAGCTGATGGACACTGAATAAGATGAGATCATTAGACATGTTCAAGTACGCATATAAGAATCGTGACTCACATTTAATTACATACTTTTTTTTTACCAATAAGAAATTCATCCTTGGGGATCTTTACAAACAATACATCTGATTTATGTTTGACCTCTTTTTGTTTTGTCTTATTTTTGTGATCTGGCTCCTCCCTCTCGGTTAAAAGCTGGACCAACTGGACAGTCAAAGTAAAATTATTTATCAGTTCCATTAGGAGGCTATGAGCTTTCAATATGTGATTTTACCATGTTTGTGTGGATACATTCAAATAAAGTCAAATCAGTTCAAATGTACTTAATATTATCAATGGAGAATTAGAGGGGGAAGTTAGTTTCAGGGTTTTCTGTGTTCTAGAGCTCTAGAGCAGAACCCAGAGCTGTCAGCCTTCATCACTTTATTCAACCTCATCAAAGTCACGGCTGCCGTCTGCCACATTTATAGACCACGTCACAAAGTCATCCTCCAGCTTTCCCTGTCACACCCAACAACTGTAAGGTCAACTTTGGAGGACAAGACTCTGACTTGTGCTGGAAGTCTGAGGTGTACATGAGAAAAGAAAGGGTAGAGTTCGGTTCTCTGTGGTACTCCTGTGCTGCAGATCACCAGCTCAGACACACAATCTTTCACAAACTCTGCCCTGTTCATCAGGTTTGTAGAAACTTCCATTTATTACAGTAAAACTGTCTGAATAATAGCACTTGATATGGACGGAGTATCAACCTGATCTAGTCAGAGCTGCTGGCAGCCAGCGATCCGCCCTGTGATCGCCCAGCTGTCACCCAATTTTATAATAGCCTCACCCCCACCTGTCACTACTGCAACTATTGATTCATTGATTTGAATAGATTTAAGCTTAATAGATCAATAATTGATTCATAAAAATATAGATCTAGATAATCTGCTAGCTTGATGCTAATATTTAATAGAATTTCCCATAGGACGGCTAATGCTAACACTCAGTCGACCTAAACGTTAATTACTGACTAAATGAACATCTTTATAAACTCACAGACAGGAATTTTCCAAACTCTTTTAAGGAAATATTTTTTAAAGTAACTATTTGTGATCTAAAACATAATTTCTACTCACTTTCTTCTTCTTCTGGAATAAGCTGTAATGCTAATGTCCTAATGTCCAAACTGAAACGTCCTCCAGGAGAAGCAGAACAATGTTTCCAATGTTAATGATCTGAACATTTTAGTTAGAACTTCTCCTTTAGAGAATCCATGTAACACTGGATGATATTAACAATCTCATTATTTCACTGATACATTTACAGTATGTGAACTGGATCAGATTAATATCAATATATTCAAAATACATAATAGATTATCAATGTGATTCTAAACAAAAGGGTCTACATGTATAAACTCAAAACTGAGTTGAATTGAGGATCAAATGAATAGAAAAAATTGGAATTGAATCGACCCAGGCTCTTATGAATCGAATGGAATCTTTTCTGGAAATTATTATCAATACCCAGCTCTATTCTTCACAGAAAAATTGTCAGGCCGCTTACAATTTTAACTCTTTCTAAAAATTCTGCGCGCAGAATGTAAAAATCTTACTCCCACCTCATGATTACAAATGCCACCCACCAAATTTGCTTAATAATACAAGTAATACAAGATAATCAATGTGAAAATGTTTATTATTGTAAACAAAACCAAACCCATCTGTTCAGACTGTTAGATGATGTTAAATGAACCCGTTTGTTCAGAAATCCAGCAAAAATGTGACTTTTTAAAGTTCCGTTTTCCCAAATGAAGTAGGATTAATCTGCTTTCTTTGGCTTGTGATTCATCCACACAACAGCTGCTGTAAAAGTCCCTGCAGAGAACACAAAAACATATGCAATGAAGCTGCTGTGTCACTGTGAGTTTGACATGAAGGTGTGCAGACTTGGATTATGAAGCAGAGGTCAGAGATGGCACACTTACCTATAAGGAGGAGCAAAACTACCGCTGCGATGCCCGGCAGGATGACGGAGTACTCACGAGGAAGGAAATACTTGTGCAGTATGTGATCACTGTCCATGAAAGGCTGCAAGTGGTTTAAGTCACAGAATTAGGGGCACATTTTTCTTAGGAGTGTCAAAATGTTGTCAGTATCAGCACGTACCAGTACAATGACCCAAACAGAGTAGTATGAAAACAGAGAAAGGCTGAAAAGAACAAGACCCATGCCGACGGCTTGATCCACTCCAGTTGCCTGAAAACAGAGCAGAGATAGACTGAGTTTTAATCAGGGGGGCAACAAGCACCAGTCAATCACTAGCTGCAGCTGGATTAGCCTTCATGTACTTGGAGTAACAGCAGACCAAAAGAGAGAGTAAAGCCTGTGTAGACTAGTGCTGCCACAAACGATTATTTTAATAGTCAACTAATCGGGTCATGGGCAAACTGAATGTAAAGTAAACATCTTAACCATCATTAGCTTTAAACTGACAAAAAACTAGATACAGTGTGGACAAAAGTGTTGGTACCCCTCAGTTAAAGGAGGACAAACCCACAATTCTCACTGAAATCACTCAAAACTTACAAAAGTAACAATAAATAAAACACCTGTGATGTCAATTAAAGGACACACCTGAGTTAATCATGTCACTCTGGTCAGATAGTTTTCAATCTTTTATTAAGGTACCATCATTTTTGTCCAGGCCTGTTTCATTAGTTTGTTTTTTAAATAATTATGTCAATCAACAATTCGAAAGTGATTGCTGATTTTGATTCTTCAATTTTCAATTTTTTTTATTTATTGTTACTTTTGTAAGTTTTGAGTGATTTCAGTGAGAATTGTGGGTTTGTCCTTCTTTAACTGAGGGGTACCAACACTTTTGTCCACCACTGTATATAGCATTACCTGTGATAATGTTAGTGTGAATGCTGTAAGCTGAATTTATCCGCTAAAGATGCTAGTGCTGATAGCTGAAGTGCTGAAATGATAGCTAAAAACGTTGAAGCTGATAGCCAGCTAAAGTATGTAATTCCAAATTAGCCTAAAAACTGAAAAAGCCTAAATTAGCCCAAACAGCTAGCATACAGCTGAAATATTAACTAAACTCAAAATAAGCATAAGAAACTGAAAAAAACAACTGTGATATTCATATTTTAGAAAAATGGTGACTGAATTGACTTCATTTGGTTAGAGCCGGAAGTAAAGATGGGTGACGTCAAAACAGTTCAGTCCAGCTCTCTTACACAGTCAGTGGTTGCTTTTTAAAAAGTTATTATTGTTTTGTTTCCTTTAAGTTCATCAGTTTTTTTTTTATTTTACTAAAACACTTTCACAAAATGACACTTGATTCGTCTCATGTCTTCCCCCGTGCAGTGAGTTTTCCATAGGTTTTATGAATGAAAAGTTGTCAGTCGTGTGACGGTGAATAAAACATGTTCTGTTTGTTTGCTTGTCAAAGATAAAATGTCCTTTTCTCCGCATTTGTATTTCATGTCTTTCTTTTGGAAGCTGATCAGTAACCTGGCTGACTAATCACTACAAGACTTAAACTAACCATTCTGAGCTTAACGTGATGCGTTTAGCAGCTAATTCCACGAGCTAACACCGGCTCCTACGGTGAAACTGCGTCACTGCCGAGGTTTTAATGTTGTAAACAAGTGATATTAAAATGATTTCATATCAAATAAAGCACATAGACGCCGCTCACCATGTTGACAGGCGATAGAACCTGGTGACGCTCTCTACTCTTCTGGTCGGTTTGGGTTCGGCTGTGAAAGGCTTTGAAGTCGCAGGGAAAGAACATTTCATTACCGCCACCTGCTGGTCAGGAGTGGAATGAAAGTGACCATTGTCAGAAGAAAATACTGTTCAGACTATCTCTGGTCATGCAGAAGCATTTCTTTTTGTTACCCTCCTTTTATTTTAATACATAGCCTATAATGCTTCACTTTATTATTTTATATTATTTTGACTTAGGCAACTAAATTCCAACATGCATGTCGTTTGTGTTTGTTTTATTTACAATCTAAATTACCTTTCTTTTATTTTCTTTTTCTTTTGCTGACTCAAGTGATTCCACTTATTGCCCGAACATAGCAGAATTAGATAGCCGGGATATATTCATAACCCATTAATCCATTTTCTGCATCCACTTCAACTCAATTCCTGAGATCAGCTCATTGTGGTCATCTTTTGGCAAAGTTTTGTTGTAGCAGAGGCGTGTGGTGAGGTTCATGGCTGCTGAGGTCATCAGTCAGATTGACAAACGTTATGAACCCTACAGAGAAGCTGATTCACCATTTGATTTGATGATATCCGGCCCTCCAGATCATTTTATTGTATTATTATTAATGACCCAATGTTATCCTGCTCTCATTTCTATCTTGTATCATTTTGACAAAATATATATTTTATAAAGAGTAAAATAAAAGTTATTTAAGTTTTAAGTTGATTTATCCTAGAATAATATTCCTACATATTTTTCATAATTATGTAATAAAGCTGTGGTTTTAAAGTTTAAACATGGGTATTCTGATAGCTTTTTGAACTATTTTGGCATTTACTACGATTTTTTAGGCTATTTTGGAGTTTAATTAAAATAAATAACTACGTAGAGTTTATGATCAGCTCATTGATTTGCATTACAAAATATTTTATTCACAACTGCAAATTGATAAAGCTGAAACCCCACATAAAGAGATTATTTACCATAAATGTTAATCAAAATCTCTATAACAAATGAAAATTAAAAATGACAAAAACTTTCTTGTTTATAAGCTCATATTTACTTCTTTCTTTCTTTATTCTTATATTTTAATTTATTTGCTATATGTAAGAATGTCGATTTGCTCTGTGCTCTTCTGCTGCTGTTCAACATGACATTATGGTATTGTTAAAGATGGACTTGCCTTGATTTTTCTTACTGTCTTTATATGATTCAATAATTAAAAAAAGGGAAAAAATATGATTGGCAACAATAAGTTTGTTGCTTAAAATTTCATTTTAACATTTTTCTTGCATTTACAAACTGGAGCACAGAAAATAAAATCACCAACATTGTTATTATTGACTTACCTTATGCCAGAAGAGTCCCATTCTCTGGTATCATCAGCGCCCTCTACCTTCAGGGTTACCTCTCCTACTATATTTCTAATTCACATTTTTAGCAGATTAAATACTAAATGAATCTCACACTAGCACCAGTGTAAACAGTCAGACCAGAATTAAGCAAATGAGGTCATTAAATAATAGAGCATCTTTTTTGTAGACACAGAATCAGTAAAGAGCATGCATCAAGTGCAGCTCCAGCCGGTGTGCAGCACAGGTGAAGCTCAACCTGTCTGCGCCTCACCTGCTGGGCTCTCTGCTATTTGAAAAGGAAATTTGTAAATTTTCTTTTTTTTTAAAGACCAAAGAAACTTTTAAACCCACACAGAAAAAAATAATCAAAGAATTGAAATGTCTAAAAATGTATTTTTTATTTTAAAAAAGTATATTCATTTTATTTTATGCATGTATAACTTTTAAACTAATGGATCCCTTTCATTGATTTAACAAAAGTAATTGCAGTTATTGAAGAAGCCTCCTATCCATGCTCAAAATAACATGATGAAATGAAATGTGCTTTCACAAAAACTCTCTAGAACACAGAAATCCATAAAAATGAACACTTATTTAATCAAACTCAGAAGGTACAAATAATCAAAGACATTGGTTTAAAAAACACTTCAGAAGGGAGAATACTTCAGTGTTTACATTCCCCTGAATAAATACAGATGCAATATATTTTAGAAAAGATTTTCTTTTTTACTTCAAAGATTTTAAAATATGAATTTGTAATTTAAAATGCAGCCTAATGTATAGACCAGCTAGTTGGTCTGCAAAGAAGAGCAAATCACATAGTGGTATAACGTTACAGATACTGCAGTGAATGCCAAATTAGACTAAAAAAACAAATAGAAAAAGGCTAAACGTATAAACATTAGCTAAACTCCAGAACAGCATAAAGAACTTTTAAGAGAGCCTAAATTAGCCAAAACAGCTAGCATGTAGCTGAAATATTAGCTATACTCCAAAATAGTCTAAAAATTCTTAGTAAATACCAAAATAGTCCAAAAAAACTAGGAGAATGACAATTTTGAAAACTTTCAAACCCTTTAACATAATTATGAATAATAAAAAGGCAGGAATATTATTCCAGAATAAATCAACTTATTCCTTAAATAACTTTCAATATTTTACTCTCCATAAAAATATATTGTCAAAATTATACAAGTTAGAAATTAACACAAGATGACATCGGACCATTAATAACTATAAAATAAAATGATCTGGAGGACTCTGCTTTAGCTCATTTAGATCAAGGTACAGATCTGACAGAAAGAACATTTAACCACTAAGTATTCGTTCACCATTAATTTTTTTGTTGGAGTAAAAAATAATAGAAACAATGTTTCTTCAGAAGCTCCTGGGACTTGGTTGATCCTGCCAGCAGAATACACTTGTCTCACAGATTCAGCCATGCAAGTTTAATTGGAAGTCACTTGGGTAAAGTAAGAAATGATCTGCACAGAGAAAAAATTCTTAATAATAAAATCCTTAGCAGACATTTGTCCAGGAGACAGAGTTACTCTAACAGCTGAAAGACTGCACTCTATGCCACCAACGTTATGCTACTTCTCATTTTTATACATAAGATTTAAGGCTGATCAAGAATTTGGCTGCAAGCAAAAAGAATAAACAATCAGTCAAATGTTATATGTGTTGGTTAAATATACAAATGAAGTTGCATAGACTGAACACCCATGGATAATCTGAGGCTGAACATCAGCTACTCAGGAGAATCTAAGTAATACAATTTAAAAATAGATCATTGCTCTTGTCTCATGTTTGCAAAGAATTTAGCAATGAATGTGAATGTTGAGACAGTTTTGACTGTCAATACACAGCCTAACACATCCATCCATGGAACCATCCATCCATCCATCCATGGAACCAACCAACCGTCCATCCATCCATCCATGGAACCATCCATCCACTGAACCATCCATCCATGGAACCAACCAACCGTCCATCCATCCATAGAACCATCCATCCACTGAACCATCCATCCATGGAACAAACCATCCATCCATCCATCCATCCAACCATCCAACCATCCAACCATCCATCCATCCACTGAACCTGCTGGTCACAGAGCTGCTAATTCCATCCCAGCTACAGTTAGACGAAGGCAGTGTTCATTCTGAACAGGTTGCCCGTCTGTTGTTCACCTACGGTAGCCTAACACCATTGATATAGAATTGAATTTTACTTTACACGTCAAAAACTATACGTCTGCAGTCAGACATTCATCAAACTGGAAGAGTAGCTAACCAACCTGTGTTCCCCTTGTTCTATGGTCAAAGTATAAATATCATATTCTAAACACGGTACAGCAAAAGTTGTAACAAACATTAGGACAGGTCATTTCTCTAACAGAGGAGTGCTGTTCCACGGTCTGAACAGTGTCATGAAGTGAAGTCCAGGTTCTCTCAACGAGTTTCAATGACCACAGGCTCAAAAACACCAGGAGATTCTCTGGGGAGAGAAACAAAACATCACTTTACCATCAAACACGGAGTCAAACCAACTGTCATGAAAAGCAAAGAGCCCACCTGTTTGCAATGTGTGTCCCACTAAGAGCAACCGTACCATCTTTGCTGACAAACAATCTCAAGTTGCTGTCTATGGACAAACAAAGTCAAGACGACGTTCATGTGAAAATGAACAAACAGAAAAATTACAACTGAAACTCAGACTAACCTTCATTGCTGCCGATGTCAGAAAAGTTCTGGCTCTGTATAATTTTTTCTACAATGTCATCAGCATCCACACGGGTTTCGTCCACATTGCTGAGTTGACGTCCAACTGTGTCCTTTTTCCTCCTGGAGCTGGGCAGAATGCACCAAGAGTCTGAAGCTAAAGCTCATGCTGCATGCATACGTCTAGGCTGGAGTTCAGCTGCACTGTTTTAGCAGAACTTGTGATTTCTTTTGGTAAAACTTTGATCTGTTTGAATTCCTGACACATCCTGGAGTCCCAAAGGAACCCTCAAATCCTGAGACTGAAGCTCCAATCCGCTCAAATCAGCAAACGATGGGTTTTAAATGAATATTGCAAAGATAGTTCAAGCTTAAAACAGGGATACCTGGGAAAAAAATGAATGAATGACAGCAGATAAAGTTATACAACTCGTGTCAAAGTTATTCTGGAATAATATTCCTGAATTTGTATTATTTATGATTATGTGAAAAGTTATGGCTTTAAAAATTCTCATTCTGTTAGCTTTTTGGACTATTTTGGCATTTACTAAGATTTTTTAGGCTATTTTGGAGTTTAGCTAATATTTCAGCTACATGCTAGCTGTTTAGGCTAATTTAGGTTTTTATCTTTCTTTTTAGGCTATTTTGACATTTAGCAATTTGTCACCTACATGCTAGCTGTTTTTGCTAACCTAAGTTTTTTGTTTTAGTTTTTTAAGCTAATTTGCCATTTAGCTAATATTTAGCTGGCTATCAGCTTCAGTGTTTTTAGCTATCAATTTCAGCATCTTTAGCAAATTCAGCTTACAGCATTCACACTAGAATTATAACAGGTAATGCTAAATATCTAGTTCATAATTATGTTAAAAAGTTACAGTTTTAAAGTTTTAAAAATCTCGTTTTAGAATGTTCAATAAATGTTTATCCTGTTCGTCCCGTGACCTAAGAAGTGTTTTGGATTTTGGCCCCTTGTCCCATTGACTTTGACACCCCTGAGTTGCACTAATCCAAGATTTTTTTACATAAAAAGATGAAAGCACGTCTTCAGGCATGAATGAGATCGTGAGATCATATTCAGCCCCAAGCTTTTTTCCTTGTCAGATCGTCCCAACATGCATCTCTTTGAGATCTTTTCGGGGAGAACATGCAGCTGCAGGTTTGGCATCTCAAAAATGCAGGTGTGTGTACCTGGAGGATCTGGTGGACATGATGGCTGCTGCAGAAGGTGGAGGGGGTCTTTCTGGTTTGGTGGGAGTCTCTTGCTGGTGTGGCTCAGTGGGGGTAGACGGGGGTATCGGAGAAGACTGGGCTGCTCCGCAGGAGACGCTGCTGCTAGAGGAGGCGTTTCTGTGGTGACTGAGGTCAGTCAGGCTGGAGCAGCGAGAGTGACTGCTGCTGTACCCTGGAGGGGTAGATGCAAAATGATAGCATTTGATAGGAACAGTAGAGTTCCTGATGGGAGGGGCTTCTCACCTGATATCCTGCTCTGCTGGCTGGTGTAGCTGGATGCACGGGCGTGGCCTTTGCAGAAGGCCTCAGGTACGTTCTCTGCCTGCTCCAGCAGTCCTGAGAACACATGAATGGAAAGAGTTCACTGACACCTGCTAGTAGAGAATCTTTTAGTGACACTTCCTTCTGTTTGAATTAATCTCCTGAATAACATTTTAAAATACATGTAAAATCCCATTCAAAATACTAAACATTATTGTCTATATTAGGGGTGTCCAAACGTTTTTGCTCAAAGGGCCAAAATCTGAATGGGATCCCAGTCAGAGGGCCAAACACAATATTTTTTTGCATGTCATGAAATAAAAGGAGAAAATATGATCTTATTTAACTTGATTCCATATTCATTAAGGCAACACAGGTTAGTAAAAATAAAAAGTAAATAACATTTGTCTTTGAAACCTTTATGGCCTCACTGACCATTTTTAATTGAAAAATTAGAGCAAACTAAAACAAACTTTCTTCCAATGAAAACAGCAAACTGGGATCCTAATGAGAGACGTGGATCTGGTCTTTTGAATTAATCTGTTTGTCGTTGTGGCTCCATCTTGGCTAGCTGAAAAAGGCTGCTAGAAGCATCAGGAGAGACTGTGAAGGCTCTTAGGAATACCTGACACAAAGAAAAGCTCAGGACTGACTAACTTGGGAGTTGTTTCACCCATGCAGGCAAAGAAGGTGCTAACAGCGCCACCTGCAGGCCAAAAGTATGTTACAGATCCGGCCCTCAGGCCTTGACTTTAACACATGTCCCGTAGAGAATCAATGGGAAACTGGTAAGGGGCTTTAACTAAACACTCCACAGCTTCTACCGCCCCAGCTTGGCGGGCCAAAAGTCAATGTGGGCCACACTTTGGGCACCATGGTCTACATCGTCCATCTTTGTGAAAAAAAAAATGTTTAAAAACTCTAGTAAAGTTGCTCTGGGCTTCACTGTGTTTACATGTCCTCATGGTGATGCAGAATATCATCATAAGCTAAAGAAAGGAAAGAGAAAAGCAGCAGCAAGCTAGCAAAAGATCTCTGAGAAGATTGCCTTTAAGCCAATGGGTGATCCAGCTGAGTGTAGGCCAAATAAACTAATTCATGGTAGAACTTCTACGACTTCCTCTGAAGGCAGAAAATCAAGCTAATCGACTGAAGTTTAAAAAAAAAGTTTAAGAACATAAAGATAGATCTTCAACAGGATTATAAAATCTGCAAGTGAACAAACCTGAACTACACACAGACTTGTGCTTCAAGGCCCAGAATCCCTCTGATCTCCCCCCAGGAGGCTGAGCGCTGGTGCTGCTGCTCCCCCCCTTACAGTCCAGCTGCAGGTTGGGATCCTCATTATAAATGCTAATAGATTTAGCTGTACAAGGAGGCCTGGGGAGGAAATACTAGTCATTTATTCTGAAGACACAACATTTAATCAGCTTCCTGTGAGTCAGTTCTAGAGCAGAAACTCACGTTTTGAAACAAGGATCTCCAGACAGAAGCTTCATTCCAATTGTGACCTGAAAGAATGACACTATTCTGAATAGTGATCAGCTACATGTGCATTCTTGTATGGTAAAAATCTAATTCTGCTGGGGCAAAATGACGTCTCTCCATCAATGTGTGTTTATGATGGTCACACCTTAAGGATGGAGTTGTCCTGTCGAGAGTTTTTGGTGTCATAGCCTTCCAGGATACAGCAGCGGACTGTGTTTGAGCCCGAACCAGCAAACTCAGAAATGTTCAGGTCAGCAAAACCTAGCTGAAAAAATGCAAAACAAAAAACGTAAAACACAAAAAACAAGCAAAAGGTTTCACTGAAAGCGGGAAACCATATTCAATCTGTAGTTCATTAGTTCATTTTATTGGGCAGAACTTTGTATTTCTGTGTAAAGACAAAGACTGTGTTTACCATGTGAGTAGATCAACTGAACTGTATGTGGAAGTCAGCCGCTTCCATTTAGTCTCTGATGAAAAAATGTGTTTTTGGTGTTTTTAACATTGTGACACTCCATAAAGAAAATCCACCTTAAAAATGCATTTCTGCTTCTTTATTCAAACTGTTGTGAATGAGAAGAAGACAAAAATGCTGTTGAAAAAAGTGCTGATAGCTGAAGATGCTGAAATTGATAGATAAAATCACTGAAGCTGATACTCAAAAGCGCTGAAGCTGATAGCCAGCTACAATATCAGGTAAATGCCAAATTAGCCTAAAAAAAAAAAAAGGGGGTTATCCAAAATAACCTAAGAATATCCCAAATAACCCGGATAGAATTACCCGAGGGTGGAATGCGGCCCCCGGGGCTTGACTTTGACGTGTGTGCTTTACACTTTATTTTGTTCCTCCACACATGTGTTGAGATGTGGGGAAACAAACAAAACCACAGTAAACTCGGTTTTCCTTCCTCCTCAAAAAAAGTCACAGCAATAATCACCAGCTCATTTTATATAGAGCTGACTAAATCTCTGTTTAGTAAATTAAAATGATAACAATTTGAAGATCTAGTTAATTTTAAAATAATGTTCAAAATAAATCTGAAACAATCACCGTCCAAAGCCTCGGACATCCAGTCGATCATAGATCCAGTCTGACAGGATCAGACATGTTTGTGAAACCGGCTGTGAGAACAAATGCTAAACTTGACTGGACCTCAAGAGAAAAGGGACAATAGGATTCATTGATAAGAACTTTTTTTATTTTGAATATATTTGATTGTTTTCTGTGTTTATTGCTTATAATTCTCTAAAAGTACAGTTTGTATGCACTTCAGTTTGAACTGAATTGAATTAAAAAGAGGCATGGACTTGATACGCTGTTAAACTTCATCCAAAGCTCTATTAAAACTGCATATTTTCATCCGTCATTATACTTCTGTTTATTATGTTTATTTTTTGTGTTAAATAGATAAAATAAAATAGTGGCAGTTGTATAGATTTACCTTTGAGAACGATTTCCCACCTTTGAGTTCCTGCAAAGTAAGAAGAAGAATGAAGACTAAAGCACACAGAAGATACAGGACAGACCATGTGGAGCTGAATGCTCATTTCATTCATGTGGAGAATGAGAGAGCGTTTGTACACGTTGTAGCAAACACCTGGACTAGAGTGCTGTAAAAACTGTTTTTTAATCATGAAGTAAATGATCTCACGGTGGGGCGTGGCCACTGAATCTGAAAGAGTCATCTCAAATCTGACAAAAATCTTCTTTAGTTTCCACAACTTTGATACGTTTTGGATTAGGAAAGAGTTCATTTGAAGAAATCAAATCAAAAATAAAACCAAAGAAGACAAACAACAGAAATAGACTGTATCTGTACACAGGTTTGTCAAACTTAAGAGTGAATTAGTCACGAAATTAATTGGAAAATACATAAACGTACACTTGTAAATAATTCAGTTGTTACTCTCGATCCTAAATAGACACGTTAACTTTTGTTCGCACAGAACATGACAAATGAGACTAAAGAATATTAGGAGTTTAATTCATTGTTAAAGGGAGTGGGAGGAAGAGAACTCATGAAATCACTCCCCTGTTTCACTTTACGTTACATTTTTTTATTTTTAAATAAATTATTTGCATCAATTTTTTAACTTTTGATCAGCTATTTATAGTTTGCCAGCACAGATTCAGCACATTAAAAACAATCTGTATGAATAAGTCCAATGACAAAGCTGAAGTACATATTAGTTACGTGAGCAGAGATACCATTAGAACACATCAAGATCAAATATCCAAATTAACTGCAAATTCCTCATCATTTGGAAAATATATTTTGTTTTTTCTAGAAATTATTTTTTACAGATTCCATAAGTGATAATTGTCAGGAATTATTCATTTAAATCACTTATCAGGAAACAAAGTGGATGTCCTTCTGACATGTTGAGAGAAGAGTGTTCCATATTCTGTACATGTTCATGGTGGCTCTACAGTTGGTATTCCTTCTTCTGCTGACAGAAATCCTTCTAGTTGGATCTAAATCAGGAGTCTTCAACCTGCAGCTCCAGATCCACATGTGGCTCTTTTATCTCTCCATGGAGGCTCTTTGACCAAACATAAAATAAGTCATGGAGACTGCTGATCCAGACATGTCGACTTACTAGCTGTCCAGAGCTGCACTGAGAAGATCCTTCTCCATTTACAACCTAGATTCAAATGCAGATTGTAGCAGGAGATTCAGCTCACCTTGCGTACAGAGACTCTGCAGATGCAGGGATCTAAGACTCCTGTAACAGGGTTAGCACTCATTTTACACTCAAAGGAGAACCTCCTCTTCCACTGGACACAGTTTTGCTGCACTTCCTCCCTGCACACAGAAAACAGAGATACATCACATTAGATGAGCATTAGTCTGCGTGTCATCCATGTGGTTTGTCTTTGAGACCAGAGAACTCCAACGTTAAAGTGCCATTGCAGAAAAAATGGGCGTAGAAGTTGTACTGTGTCTGGCCAATTCATAATGAACAAATTATAAAAGTAGGAACTTGAACCTGAACCACCCTCCCACGGGGATGAGCGCTGAAACAAGTCTGTATCGGTGCTGTATTTAAAAAAAAAAAAAAGCAGATTTTGGTGTTTTGGTGACATGTCAATCAATGTTTTCTATTCAGTTTTGCTTCGCAGTTTTAGTCAATATTTTCACCTTTCCAGTGATTGGTTGTATTTTCCTGCACACGGGACAAGACAACTGCACTGTATTAAGGAGAGGATGACTGGGGCCATGTATTGTGAGATTTTGGATTTAACCTCCTTCCTTCAATCATTGAAGATGGGCCAACATGACAATGACCTGAAGGACACAGCCAGGAGAACCAAGTAAGAAGCAGATCAAGGTTCTGGGGAGGCTTAGCCAGTTTCCAGACCTAAACCCTAAAAATAATCTTTGGAGGGAACTCAAACACCAGTACAGACACCTGACTGATCTAGAGAAGATCTGTGTGGAGGAGTGGGCCAAAAACCCTCCAGCAGTTTGTACACGGAAGCAGTAGCATAAAAAGGAATGATATGAAAAACTTTACAATGTGATTTAAAGGTTTTTCTGACTGTCTCTCACAATTGATATTCACCTAAGAGGAAACTCAGAAAACTGCACACACAACTGTACAAAAGGAATGTGGATTAGGTGTAGGAAAAGTGTAGGAACTTAATCTAAAAGAACAATAGTGGGAGATTAAAGACAACACACCAGTGCAATAACCAAAACAATAAAACACAGACAAAGTAATATCATTTGTCAGTTTGACACTCTTTCAGAAAAGTAAAATCTTTGGAAACAAGTGTACACATTTAAAAGGGTGCAGCATTTTTACTGAACACATCACATGTCACATTTTTAGCAGAGGCAGCATGAGCAGTGTTGAGTTCAGACTTGAATAAAGGAAACATTTGGTCCGTATGAACCCAACAGAAAGCTGCTTCTATCCGTGTGCTGCACAGAGACAGAAGCAGGTCCTAGAATCTTTCTTTTCTTAACGTTCTCTATCTTAAAAAAGTTATAAAAAGCTCTCAAACAGGGGAAGACACAAAGTAAATTGCTGCAGACTAACTTGAGCTCTGGAAGCTTCAAGCCTGCATAAAGGTGGCTGTGGAAATAAAAGACAGGAAACTGCCAAACTGGTTTAGCAGCTTCTTTACTTTCAGGATAACCCACTTACCTTCACAAAAACACCTTTGTGACAGGTATCTACAAGCAGTGATGCAAAACTTCACAGGCCAACTCAGGCCGACATGTTAAAACAATGCAGTCTGTTTCTGCAGACCAGCAGATAGATGTTGGCTGACTATACATCATTAGAGGGTAAATCAAACAAATCTTTACTTGTAAGTCTTAAAGTCTTGCAAAACAAATCCCAAACCACCATAGTTTACAGGAAGTGTGAACTCTTGATCCTAAATTGAACCTTTTTGTGGACACATGACTTTATTACTATTATCTGGGAAAAATCAGCTCCAGAGTTTTGAAAAGCACAAACAAGACTCAGCTTAAAGTATTTTATTCTGAAAATCCAGAAAGTGTGCAAGACCCTTTCGAGCACATGTGTCAAAGTCAAGGCCCGGGGGCCGTATTTTATTGTTATTATGTTGAGATCATTTCTAACTTGTATGATTTTGACCAAACATATTTTTATGGAGAGTAAAATACTGAAAGTTATTTAAGGTTTAAGTTGATTTATTCTGGAATAAAATTCTTGCCTTTTTATTATTCATAATTATGTGGGGCGGCCGTGGTGCAGTGGTAGGGCGGTCGACTCCTGATCAGAAGTGAGCTGGTTCGACTCCGCCTTGCCCGCCCATGTGTCGAAGTGTCCTTGGGCAAGACACTGAACCCCGAATCGCCTCTGGTGGGAGGTTGGCGCCAGTGTTCGGCAGCGGAGCCACCACCAGTGTGTGAATGTGTGTGTGAATGGGTGAATGGGTCTGTGACTGTGAAGCGCTTTGGGCCCTCGAAGGAGGGTAGAAAGCGCTGTACAAGTATACGCCATTTACCATTTACCATTTAAAAAGTTACGGTTTTAAAGTTTTAGAAATGTAGTTTTAGAGTGTTCAATAAATATTTATCCTGTTCGACCTAAGGTGTTCTTTGGATTTTGGCCCCTTGTGCGATTGAGTTTGACACCCCTGGTTTAGATGGACTCATTGACTGTATAAGACAACTGGACTGAACCATCCCTCCCCCTCGTGTACCTATCAGGAAGTTCCTGCTGGTTCCAAGAAGTTAAAATCCCGCAGACTTCCATAGAGAAATAAAGTTATTATTCACTCATTCTATTGGTCAGAATAATGATTTTTGCTCTAATACTTTTTTTTCTAATATGTTAATTCTAAATTTTTTCCATTATATTTTTTCTGTATCGCAAATCATAAACTGACCAATCAGATGCCTCAGTAAAAGCATGTGGTGCCCGCTGGCCCCGCCTCAAACGTTTGATTGACAGGTTCTCGCGAGCCGCTTTCAATGGAAGGGGTGTGGTCTTCCAACAAGCTCACTCATGATTGGTGACAGTAGTTGCCACAAAAATGCAACTCATATGGACGCGGACCAATTCTTTTAATCACAATTTCAGCACTATTGGTATCAAAATGTTCAGCTCGTTCAGGACATTACTGCTTGCATTTTTGGTTTTCATAAACTTTATAGTTTTTAAAATATTGAGCAAAATATGGACAATAGGAAATGAATGAGAAAGTCTTCAAATGTCAAATTTTAAGTAGATTAGCAACAAACTTTTAAATATATTCATGGGTTATGATTTCATCTTTTAGAATATTTTTTTAAAAATTGCAGTTTACCTAATAATTTAGCAACATGCTAATGTTTTTGGCTAATATGTTATCTGCTGCTTTTTTTTGGGGGGGGGGGCAAATTTAGAGTTTAGCTTCTATTTTAGCAACAAGCTAACATTTTTGATTAATTTAGGAATCTTAGCAGAGAGCAAACTTGAGAGGACAGTCAGTGACAGTCTCCACCAAGCTCACAGTGGCTGTCCACCTCTCAATGGGTTCAAGAACTAAGTCTGTGTGTAACTGCCTTGATTCTGAAAGGTGAGGAAAATGTAGAGGAGTCTCATGACTTGAACAAGACTACTGATGATCTCCAAACTCTGCATGTTGGAACAGGCTGTTGTGGCCTGAGGCCGTCTATAACAGAACCTGAGATTAGTGAGGACATGCTGCAGATTCTCTGCTAAGGAAAAGACCAAAGAAGAAGATCCAAAATAAAACCAGAATCCCATCGATTCTCTAACGATGTCCTCCATCTCTTGTTGACGGAGCCGAGTATAAACTGACTGGGATGAGAATTAGCACCTTCAAATCTGAAGCCATGGTCATTCTAAAAATCCAAAAGGACTTTCTGCTGGTTAGAACGAGTCACTTCCCAAATGAAGGAATTGAAGTATCTGAGTGTTCAGCTCAAAAGCAGGACAAGAACAAAGTTCCTTTCCTGGGGTTAAAGATATCACACCAGAGTAAAGGACCTCCCACATGAAAGGAGCAGTAGACCTTGTTAGGACGACACCCACCAATGAAATGCAAAATAATCTATACAATTCTCCTATTGATGTAAATATGCATCAAACCCCTTTGGCTCCAAAATTGTCTTAATCTAGCATATACTTGAAAGTCAAACCACAAGTAAAAGAGTTTTTCCCTTGTTGATAATTACTTTAGGCATCAAAGGGTTGAAGTGAGTTTCTTGGTTTTCTATCCCTCATTGTTCTAGTGTACCAACCATCAGGATGACAGAGGTGTCAAATTCAATCACACAAGGGATCAAAACCCAAAACACGCCTTAGGTCGCGGGCCGAACAGGATAAACATTTACTGAACACTAAAACTACATTTTTAAAACTTAAAAATCATAAACATACCTGATCCTGGAAATTAGCAGCCAATAAGGAGCTTCAATGGAAGGTTGGTTGGAAAACATGTAGGACACCGGCCCTCGAGGCCTGGATTTGAATACCCCTGCCCTACATGAACTGTTTTGTCTGTTGACCTCTATAAACGGGGCTTTGAAAGTTTTGTCAGCTGGTCATTGCCACATTTTTGACAAAGTAAAATAAACTTGCTTATCCATCCATCCATTTTCCAAACCGCTTTGTCCCTTTCGAGGTCGCGGGGTTGCTGGAGCCTATCCCGGCTGCTGATGGGCGAAGGCGGGGTACACCCTGGACAGGTCGCCAGTCTGTCTCAGGGCCTCAATCACACACACATACACTCTCACATTCACACCTAGGGACAATTTAGAGTCACCAATTAACCTATGAAGCATGTTTTTGGACGGTGGGAGGAAGCCGGAGTCCCCGGTGAAAACCCACGCATGCACGGGGAGAACATGCAAACTCCACACAGAAAGGTCCCAGCCGGGATTCGAACCGGGGCCTTCTCGCTGTGAGGCAAGAGCGCTAACCACTGCGCCACCGTACTTAATTCTAGAAAATATAGTCAAAACCTGTCTGTGTGCTGCCCCCTACAGGTTAAATCAAGGTATTACAGTTGACTTTTGTGATTGATCAAACTATTTAAGTCCCACGTCATGATCTGCAGCTCCAGTAATGGTAACAGTCCAGCCCCCAAGCCCCGCCCCTCTGACTGGATTTTCACATTTCAGCTGTGGGCGGAGTCAGTCTCCAACTTCCCTGTTTGGTGACCCTTCAAATACTAGCTCAACTCCAAAATAGCCGAAAATTCCTCAGTAAATCTAGTTAGTCAAAGATGTTAGCCTGTTGCTAAAATAGAAGCTAAACTATTAATTAGCCAAAAAATGCAGATAAGTTAGCCAAAAGCATTAGCATGTTGCCAAAATATTAGCTAAACTCCAAAATAGTCTCAAATTCTTCAGTAAACTAAATTAGTCGAAAACGTTAGCGTGTTGCTAAAATATTAGGTAAACTCCTTTTTTTTAATTACTATAAAAGATGAAAATGAATATATTTAAAAAGCTTGTTGATAATCTTCTTAAAATTTTGAAATTTAAAGACTTCTCATTCATTTTCTATGGGGCATATTTTGCTCCATATTTCAAAAACTATAAAGTTTATGAATACCAAAAGTACAAGCAGTAATGTCCTGAACGAGCTGAACATTTTGATACCGAAATTGGGATTGAATTTTTTATGTGCCAAAAACATACAGAAAGGAGCAGGAGAATCACTATATTGCATTGACACAATGAAGCTCGAACTGGTCCTCCTCAGAAGATGACAGAGACCCTCGGTGGAAAGACTGTCTGGGACTCTGAAGCTCCATACCTGGATGACAGCGCGCGGAAGTCTCCATCCATCAGGCGGACCTTGCAGAACAGCATCCCGTTGACGAAAGGCACAGCGGTCAGCTCCTCCAGCGTGAAGCTCACCTGAAATTTAAACTTCTTCTTCTTCGACAGAAACGACATCGTTCTGCCTCGACTGTTCAGCAGTGTCTCGGTCTGCGCTCCAAGCGCCAGACCTGTTGACGGTGTTCCACCGCACATGCGCAGCATGAACACCCCATTCAACCTTCCCTGATGCAGAAATGTTTCAGTGAGGAAACACTGATTTATATCAACTACTAATAACGAATCACCGAAAGCGGACATCATCATTATCATCATCATCCGCAGATTCCACGCAAACGCAAACCCAGACAACTTTCACAACAACCCGATCCCAGAACCAGAACCTCCAGAACCGCTGCTGCTGTCTGCAGAGAGGACCCTCAGGATCTCCACAAACAGCTTTTCTCATCAGGGTTTCCTTTGGAGAAGAGTTGGAGACTCCGAGAACTCCCCAGTTCCCTGAACGTCTCACGGGCACTTCATGAAACTGCAGCACACCTCAATGTGTGTGGTCCAATCAGGATCTGCTAGAGTGGACGAAAACACGGTGGGAACACTTGAAACCAGTTTTAAACTCGAAAATACATATTGAAAATTTGGAGGAATTATTGAAAATTTGAAAAAATAATATTGAAAACTTGAAAAAAAAAAACGGCTAAAATTTTTTTAAACGTTTATTTGCACTTTCGACTTTTCTTTTTTGTTTTGTTTTTCATTCTTTGTTTTCAGCTCTTTTTCAGTTTCAATTTAGATTTTTGAGTTTGTGTTTGGGGTCAAATCAGGATCAGCTTAAAGTGAATGAAAAACCAGATAGAAAACTTGGAAAACAAGCATTGTAACTAAAAAATGTAAATTTGAAAACACGACACTGTAAATTTGCAACAAGAAAAAATTGCAAAAACAAATGTTTAGAAAATTTGGAAAATGAAAACTTGAAATGAATCTTGAAAAAAAATACTAATTTAAAAATAATGTATCCATTAGTAAGTGCTGCTGTCTTACAGCTTTTTCTCTTTTTTGAATCTTCATTTTCTGTTCTCTGTTCCCAGTTTCAATTCCGATTTTCCAGTTTTCTCTTCTGAGCTGATCCTAATTTCACACAAGGGTGGGATTTTGAGCTGATTGGCTATCGGGACATTTTTCCCATGGGGTGACAGAGTGGTAAAAAAACTGTACTCCAGAAAATATCAACCCATTGCCAGAGTTAATAAAGAAAAACAGACATAAAACCCGTCCACGGTAGAGCTGAGAGCCTCTGCCCTCTTCTGGTCGTTCAAATGTCTCACTCATGGAAACTCCAGTTTCTGTTCAACATTTCTGTGTATTTGTTCTCATATTTGGCCAACAAAAGACATGTCAAAATGACTTCTTTTTAATAAAGGTTGTAACTCATGTTTTTCACAAGTCAACCATTAAGCTAAAAGCAGCTTTAAAAAAGAATGAGGAAACTCACAGCCTTCTTTCTGTATGCTAAGGTATCACACTGAGGGAGAAGGTTCACCACAAAAGAATAATAAACTAACCAGCATCAGTAACTTCTGCTGCTCTAAGATCATGATCAAACTGCTGCTGACAGTCAGGACAGGCCTGAAGGCTCATTGACAAAATCCCGTTGATTTAACCAGAATCAAAAAGTCTCCACATCATCTCCACGTCATCTCCACATCATCTCCACATCATCTCCATCATCTCCACATCATCTCCACGTCGTAAAGCGTCTCTCAGGTATTCATGAGTTCAGACAACCAGACAGGGTCTACTGTGTCTCCTCGGCCGGCTGCAGAGGAGGAGGAGTTTTGGGCCTGCTTTGATCCTCTCTTCCTTCTCCATCAGCTTTCACGCCGGTTGTTGAGCTGCAAACATTTGCCGCCTCAGAGCCACTCTGCAGGTATTTGCGCAGGTCTTTCAGCGCAGGTCTGAGCATCTGTACCAATGCAAGCATGGCGGCCTGAGTGCCTTCCAGCGCCTGCGCCTGCCGCTCCTGAGCCAGCGCCTGGGCCTCCTGGGAGCGCCGCATCATCTGCAGCAGCTCATTCTGGCCCTCCAGGTGCTGAGCTATTTGCCGGACGTGGACATTTGTGACTCTCTGTTCCTGCAGCAGGCGGGCGGAGTTCAGGGCAATGCGGCTCTTCAGTTCTTGAGGTTTGGCCTGGCTCGGAGGAGGAGGAGGCGGAGAGGCCGAGGAGGAGGCGAGCATCTCCACTGGAGTCTCAACGGTCGCCATGACAGTGGGGGTGGCGTCATTCACAGTGGTGGTACAGTATTCCACCACACTTCCATCTTCCAGAGGGATGTTGTGGTACGTTGTTTCAGCTGGGAACAGAAGAATGAAGGTGTGTCTACGTCAGGGGTGTCCAAGTCAATCACACAGGGGCCGAAATTCAAAACACACCTTAGGTCGAACAGGATAAACATTCAATAACCACACCAGAACTAAATCTTAAAACTGTAACTTTTTAACATGATTATAAACTAGATAGCAATGTATTGTCTAGACCAGGAGCCTTCAACCTGCAGCTCCAGATCCACATGTCTCTTTTATCTCTCCATGGTGGCTCCTTGGTCAAACATAAAATAAGTCATGGAGATGCTGACCCAGACATGTGGACCGTCAGAGTCAGCAGCTCCTGATAATGTCTGTCTAACCAAAACTACCTAAAGAAAACAAACAAACAAATAAATAAAGCCCACAAACTAAAACTACCAAGATCCAACCCCAAACTAAAATACCAAAACCAGCAGAGTAAGACTGCTGAGGACAAAGAGGGGAAAAGAACAAAAAATAAAATAAAAATAAAGTAAAATAGCATTTTTTTAAAGTAAGGATTACTTAATTATCATTTATTTACTTTAGATTAGTTAAATGCATAAACTGATCTCTGAGGTTCAATAGATGATAAACTTTGTAGGTTTTTACATCCTGTTGACCTGAAGACATCTTGTTTGATCAACTCTACCTCCAGAATGAACAGATTTATATGGAAACTTTGGTAAAAACTTTGATCTTATATGAGTTAAAAGCACATATTATCTTACGCTGAACAACATTGGTTACTAGCTGCACTGAGATGATCCTGTTTGGCACAGAGCAGCTTTTATTTTGAAAATAAGTGGAAAAAAAAGAAATTACAGTTTGAGAGATGCCATTTTCTTTTTTATATTTTTTGCCTTTTTGTTCCAAAAATAGACATAATCTATATTTATTAATAAAAAACAGAAAGTCATGAATAGTCCATATTTCTTAAAGGCTAAAGTAAGACTAAGCAGCTCCTTCTAGGTTTTGATCAGTAGAAACGAGTCCAAACTGCTCTTTTACTCTTAAAGGTTGCGGACTCCTACACTAGACAAGTACCGGTACATTGACTTGTTTGCGCTCATAACCACTTGGATCCTCCTAAAATCCTCAAACACACTATGCAACACTCTGCTGGAACAGTGATCATTGTCCTTAAATCGACAGAAATGATTATGTTTCCAGATTAGTACACAGTGAAGGGAATCGTCAATCATAATAAAGAAAAGAGCGTAAACACTTACCATTCAGAGTCTTTGAGTCGTCGCAGACCGGACCGGCTGGAAGAGCTAAACAATGAAAACAGTCATTTATATCATCTTCAGATCTACAAATATATTTTAACTTTGAGCAGAATCATCATATTATTACTGTAAACGTTCATCTTCATTCTTTTAGGGGGTTTCTTGAAATCTTCATATTTGATTGAATGTGTACCTTTATGTGATGTTTAAAAAACGTCAAACTTTTTTTAACTTGTCCTGCAAGGCGAACAGATGGGAGCCGAGGCCCTCTAGTGGTGGACAGATGTGACTGTTACAATGTGCTCTTCAGACACAACAGCTGCATTTATATATACACTTCTTTTGAACTTCAGGATGGATTTTATTTTTATTATATGTGTGTGTTTTCTTTGAGATGAAACAGAAGACAGAGTGACATGTTAAAGATGGGAGTCGTGGGTATGAGAAAGGAAAAAGGAGTAGAAGGATGATTAGAGAAACACACAGGGAGGGCGTATGGAGATAGATTGAGGCCAATATTATTTGAAACCCACATAAAAAAAAAGTTGGTGTTTGGCCAAAAAAAGTAAAATGTCCAAAACTTTTTGCTATTCTAAAATAAACGAATTATTACCTTATAATTTTATTATTATTTTTTATCATTATTTTATTATTTTCAGCTTCAAATGTTACATTTTTAAGGTTTCACATTAAAATTTCAATTTCAAAACTTTCTTTTCACATTCAACTCTTTATTTCTATCTATGAATCTTAAAATTTCAAAACAGAAAAGAAAAAAAGGGTTGAAAGTGAAAAAAAGTTTTGAAACCTAAAAAATTGAACATTTGAGGCTGAAAATAAATTAAGTTTATTTTAGCTGAAATATTAGCCTAACTCCAAAAATGCCACAAAAAATAAATAAAAATTACCCAACACAACTAGCTTGTAGTTGAAATATTAGCAAAACTCCAAAGCAGCCTAAAACACGGAAAAAAGTCTAAATTAGCCTAAACAGCTACTGTGTAAATATTAGCCTAACTTCGAAAAAGTCTAAAAAACTATTTTTTAAAAAGCTGAAATTAGCCAAAAATGCTAGCATGTGGCTGAAATATTTGCTAGAATAGCCTAAAAAATCTTAGTAAATTGAAAATAGTCCAAAAATCTAGGTGAATGCCAATTTTTAAAACTTTAAAACTGTAACTTTTTAACATAATTATGAATAATAAAAATACAGAAATATTATTCCAGAATAATTTAACTGAAACCTTAAATAACTTTCAAAATCATTTTTTTCAAAATTATACAAGTTAGAAATAAATGCAAGATAACATCAGGTCATTAATAACAATAAAACTAAATGATCTGGAGGGCCGGATAGAATCACCTGGAGGGCCGGATCCGGCCCCCGGGCCTTGACTTTGACATGTGGTCTAGATAGTTAGTTGAATCAAGAAGCCTAGAGAGTTAATGTGGAGTTTGACCTTGAAAAAGAAAGCAGTGTATTGTGGGGTAGTGCGGTGAGCTCTCTGACTGGTGTGAGTTAACAGAGTTCTGAACAGTCTGGACACGGTCACGGTTCCTTTGGGTTGAACATGGAAAAAGACTAACAATAATCCGTGAAATTCGAAATGAAAGAATTACTGGTAAAGTAAAGCCAAAATAAAGCGATCACTTTTGTAGTTATTGGGTGGTGTCTTAATGGTTGTTGAAACTTTGTTAGATCTGTTTTTGTACCGTGTTTGTGTGATGGACCAGCTGTTGTGAAGAAGCTGAAAGTCCAGCTGCTGATGAACCTACAGGCCATTGCAGAGCAGATGTTTGGGAGAAAAGCCTTTGAAGAGCGCATCATTATTTATAAAAAAAATTACCTAAAAAGTCTGTTTTTTAAGAGTTGAGCAACTAGATCTGCTGTAAATGCAATAAACTTCTGACAGTTTTAAACCTACATATGTCACCTAAAGAAGAGGGTAACCGCTGCATTTATTTTCTGTCAGAGCCGATCATCCGGTTAGAAGACGATCTTTGAGTCGGGCTGCTTACCCTCCGCCAGCGTGACCGTGGCGCCCGCGCTCACCGTCACCGGGAGCGTTAGCTCCGCATCCGAGTCTCCGGCGGGGAGGCTGATGATGGTGGCCTCTCCCAGCAGGTTGCAGATCCTCTGCTGCATGGCGGTGAGGATCACGGGAACTGGAGTGCAGTCGGTGGCCGTGCCCTCGATAGCGGCGCGCGCCTGAGCGACTTTCCGACGCACCTCCGTCTTCATGTCGGACCACTTCTTTTTGACCTCGGGCAGCTCTCGGGGGCAGGTGGTGACAGCGTTGACTTTTTTTAGGATGTCGACCCATGCGTTATTCTTTGCCATGTGCGTGACTCCTGCATTGAAATGGTTAACCAGTGTGTGCTTCTGTTTCTCTATTTCTTCTACAATAATTTCCACCTCTCTCTCCGAGAAATTCATTTTTCTTTTTTTGGCAGCCGATGCCATAACTAAAGAAAATGCTCCTAAAGACAAGTGATTGTGCGTATTGTACGCAAAAAAAAGTGGGATTTACTCAACTGAGGTGCGCAACGTAATGGCTTCCAGAATCGGCTTCTTCTGAATAACAAACGCTTACGTTCGCCAGGCGTGGCGTCCCGCCCCCTGAAAGTGGCTTTGCCCATTGGCTGTGTAAGGGCGTGACGTCACACGTCCCACGTGTTTCATTGTGTTAAACAAACGCCAGTCAAAAGACGAGCCACACAAATCGCGTGTTCTCAAAGCCTCAATGCGGATTCATGAAAAAACAAAACAGGAAACGTCACTAGCGTCCGCGCGCTCCTTCTTCTTCTGTGGTATAAATGCGGTTGTCGAGCATCTTCTCGATGCTCTGCCACCACTACCCACTCTTTTTTTCCTTTTTAAAATCGGACCAAAATGAATCATCTTATAATCATTTGACTGTGTCTGCTATTGTTTTATATCATTCCAATATGGCGTCACTCTGTACTGTCTTAGACAACAGTAAAAAGCCCGCGTGTCAACTCTAGTGATGAATCCCGTTGGCCTGGACCCCCATAGACTGTAGATCAGGACTGTCAAACTAAACTACACAGGCGGCCAAAATCCAAAACACACCTTAGGTCTCGGTCCGAACAGGATAAATATTTATAGAACACACTTAAACTAAATTCTTAAAATTTTAAAACTGTAATTTTTTAACATTCTTATAACTAGATATATAGCAATTTATCAACGCACAAGTTGTGACAACTAAAACATTTTAAATAGGGATCTCATCACTAAAAACAATCAACAGACACCCAGAAATATTCTAAACTGTATTTATTTATCACAACCCAGAAATATATTTGACACTCTTCAAGTGAATTAGTTGTACTCAGATGGTTCTAGTTAATTATTTCAAAATGATTAAAAATGTCCTTGTCATGCAGCTTCAGTGAATGCTGCCCCGTCGGATGACATTTCTTTAGCACCTTTATCCATAAAGCACTGAAATACAAAGAAGAATTGGCTGAAATCACTTAAGGCTGAATTCGGTTTAACTGAAACTCCAGAGTGAAACTTGGATGAGCTTTTGTGTAGTCCAGTGCCATCAGTGGTGTCACAGTTAGAAACATTTATGCGTAGACCCCAAAGTGAAATACAAACAGAGAGAGGGAGAGTCTGTTCTTAAGGGGCTTTTTTAATTGGAATATTTGGGATTTAGATGCTTTAGGACTCCCCCCACTAAGTGGAGGCTTCCAGTGATGAGAACATGGATTTCTGCTGCTTCACGGAGAATGGCAGCTTTGGCCCTAATGTTGGGTTTAACTGCTAAGACTTGTTTGTCTGGGTCTGCTAGAACCGGATCTCTGCCCTGAGTGATCCACTGGAGGGCGCTGAGGATACAGGGGAAGACTAAGGTGTCTACTTGTGTCTCAGGGACCGGCTGCAGGCGTTCTTCGATGAGCAGCTCAGCCCCTTCTTTATCCCCACCGCAGTTATGGAGGCGCCAGCTCCTCTCATTGTCCATGCAGCGGGTCAGCATGTTCTCCACAGACACGTTGAAGTTCTGCTGGTCTGAGGAGACACGGGAAACAGGACAGTTGGATGTTTCGTGAGGAAAAGTGACACCTCTGTGAATCAAGAGGTAGAATACAAATAAATCTACATCAGAATGGGGGGGGGCTAAGTAGCATGAAAGACATATTTAATTATCGCTCTTTGTCTGTATGACCTGTCAGTGGTGTTTCATTACTCCACAGCAGAGTGTTTCTACACTTTTGTAAATTTCATTTTCATTGTCAGGCAGAAGCAGTCCGAGACGTGATTCTGGTTCCTAAAACGTCTCCACACAGGCGAGGTGACCGTTAGCGCACACTGCTACTGCTCCATGAAGAAGATGGAGGCTCCTCGTCATGTGAGAGTGGGATCAGTTTTCTGAAAGTCACTTCAAAGTTCGTTTACGTGTTTAAAGTTCTGTTGAACAGGCTTTAAGTGTTCATACATAGAAACGTTTCATCTGAAGAAGTCACATGATCACACAGTTCATGATAGCGTTTTGAGTGTTGGTGTTTCAGGAAGACGAACTTTGTTTTTTTGGATGTCGACGTGTATACACATTACGACAAACTAACACACAATGGAAGAAATGATCAAGATTAGAGAATACCTGGGAAAGTACAAGGAGATTTGCTAAGTCGACACATATAGATAGGCACAACCGGAAGTAAACAGTTTTATTTGAAACCGTAAATATGTCACACAGCTCTGTGCATGGAGTCCATTGCCCAGTAAAGCCCAAATCTCAAATGACGTGGTTAGATCTAAAGGTGTATATACACAAACACGTGTAACTAACAGAAGTGGGATCTATGTCTTTGAATTATGGGGTTATTTCACACATTTTTCTTAACAAAGGTTTACACACATTTCTAATTAGCAGAGCATACATACTGCCCCTCCCACAAAGCTTTTTCATTGTGAACATTTGAACAAAAAGTGTCTCTTACCAGCACTGCAGGAGGCAATGACTTCAGTGATGTTTGGGCAGAACACAGCAAAGTCAAAATGGCAAGGCTGAGGGCAAGCACAGCATCATGATGCATGAAACAGTGGCATGGGAAAATATCAGAACAAAATGACATTGGGCCTTGAAGCCTTTCCACGGAGACGTCTCTCCGGTTTGAGGCGGACGTACTCACCACTAACAGTTTCAGCATGGCGGCAGAGTCCCTGTCCCCCGTGGCGTTGAACAGCAGCACTCTGGTCACCGGCCCACTGCAACATAAACCACCGTCAATGCTTTATAAAGACAGGTCTTCCCTCAAGCCCGTTTCCTGATCCCATATTTGAGGAGGATACCTCCTACTATCAAAGGAATATAAAGTATCCTTCAGATCGGTGTCCTCGGGTCAAAATCCATACTTAATAACTATGTGGTTGTGTGAAGACATTTGCCAAATTTGGTTTCTTGCATGTTTGTTACAACTTAATGTTAGAGATCAATAGAGCTGCCACGATTAGTCGACAAATCGAAGACTAATCGACTATTAAAACGTCTAATTAAATAGTCGATTAATCGTTACTTTACATTATATGGAGTCAGAATGTAGTTCAGTTAAAAGTTCTAGTGATATTCTGATAGCTTTTTGGACTATTTTGGCATTTATTAAGGTTTTTTAGAGTATTTTGGAGTTAGCTAATATTTCAGCTACATGCTAGCTGTTTTAGCTAATTTAGGATTTTTTTAAGTTTTTTAGGCTAATTTGCCCTTTAACTAATATTTAGCTTTCAGCTTCAGCGATTTTAGCAATGACCAAATTCAGCTTACAGCATTTAAACTAGCATCATCACAGATAATGCTATATATCTAGTTTGTAGTTTAAAGTTAATGATGGTTAAGATGTTTACTTTACTCTTTGTGTATGACCCGATTAGTCGACTAATCGGAAAAAATATTGGTGATTAGTCGACTATTAAAATAATCAACAACAAAAAGATCAACAAAAAATATAAATATTAGACAAATATAACAAGTAAAAATATCTGCATGATTGACCGTTTAGCATTTATTTTTGTACAATGAGAATAACTATGTAAAAACCACTACAAAATTAATGTTTTCAAAAAAACATTTCAATTAAAAAAACCTAAAGTACACATTATTTGATCAGTCTGCTCTAAAAGGCAAGTACGGAGATCATCCTCCCTCCCCATCCAGCAGTCTGATGTCAGGGGGCGAAGAACTTCGGAGCTTTAGGGACAACACTTCATCTCCACAAGGTCCAGCCTGATGTCTTGTTAAGCTAAGAGCCTGAATTCATTCCCACCGAGACTCAGACTGCAGGACATCCTTGAATGACAGATCCGAACGTTCTGAGGATCTGTCCAAAGATCTGTCTTTTAAGACGGGGCAGTTCAGATGTTTCACACTTTGGACATTTCATGTTTCTTTAACCTAACAGGTTTTCCCAGCTAGAAATATTAACACAGATCATTTTAAATCCTTGGTGATACACAAATTGTAGGAATATTTCATGTTGGGTTAGATCAGAGGTCTACAACCTGCAGCTCCAGATCCACATGTGTCTCTTCTATCTCTCCATGGTGGATCCTTGACAAACGTAAAATAATTCATGGAGACTGTTGACCCAAAAGTTGCCGAACCAAAACTACCTAAAGAAAACAAATAAACAAAGCCTGTAAACTAAGACTACCAAGATCCAACCCCAAACTAAAATAACAAAACCCAGCAGAGTAAGACTGATGAGGACAAAGAGGAGAAAAATAACAAAAAAAAAGAAAAGAAAAAGAAAATAGCAAATCTTTTTAAGTAATGATTACTTATTTATCATTTATTAAATTTAGATTAGTTAAATGTATAAATTGATGTCTGAGGTTCACATAGATGATAAACTATGTAGGTTTTTACATCCTGTTGACCTGAAGACGTCTTGTTTGATCAACTCTACCTCCAGAATGAACAGATTTTATATGGAAAGAAAAACTTTGGTAAAACTTTGATCTTTTATCAGTTAAAAGCACATTTTATCTTATGCTGAACAACACTGGTTACTAGCTGTTCAGAGCTGCACTGAGATTATCCTGTTTGACAGTGTCTCTTATTTTGAAAATAAGTAGAAAAAATAATCCCATTTTAAGAGATGGTAGTTTCTCTTTATAATTTTGTTTTTGTTAGTGCTAAAAAATAGAAATAATTCATATTTATTACTTAAAAAGAAGGTCATGAATGCAAATCCAAATTTCTTAAAGGCTAAAGTAAGACTATGTGGCTCCTTCTAGGCTTTGATCAGTAGAAAACGAGTCCAAACGGATATTTTACTTTTAAAGGTTGACGACCCCTGGGTTAGAAATACAGATAGTTTATTGCTTTATTTTCTCTTAGCAGCTATGGTATTACAGGAGAATCTAAGATTCTCTTTTGAAAATCTCCTTGCAAGTTCTCTTGTTCAAAATGTTGTGAGATTAACAGAAAACCTGTGGAGTCATCACCCTCCACGATTTATTTTATTGCTCACACTGTGAAACTAAAACACATTGTAGCTTTCTGGCAGTTTACAGTGATAGACACAAACTCAACACCACCATGTGCTTTTCTCCCTCGTATTAAACTCCAAGTGGTCCAAGAAAATCAGAAGGAAATGAACAACATGAAATCATGATAAGCAGAAGAGCCCGATTTTCACCTTGCATTCCTCTCATGCTGGGCTGCAGTTACTTGGAACCAGTCCACACAGGCTTGCATACTGCGAACTGTGTGAGCTCCATCCAAAAAGTAAGCCACCTTTCCACTCTTCAGGGTTTGATTCCTTCCTGGCCACTCTGTGTCTGCAAGCCCTAAATTCAAAGACAAATGATGTCAGCATGTCAACACTTATGTTGGCCAGAACCTCTGTGCAAACCTTCCTGATTACTTGTCCAACACTGATTAAAACAAATGGCAATTCTTCGGATCTTCTGGAGGAAATGGAGTGTGGAGGACTCACCCATCACCATCTCAGAGCTGACCCTGAATGAAGGGGCTTGATGTACTTTGATGCTCTCACGGTGGACTGCAGGAAGGCTCTTATCTGTTCAAGACAGATGCATTCTTTTCAAAGGGGACGTAAAACCTGTAAGTCCAAATGAATAACCAGTCCTTCCAGGATTTTGAGTGGCACCGATTCCTGAACACTTCATGTTCTGAAGATCAACCTGAAGTGTTGTTTGCTGGACTCCCCACTAGAGGGCACAGCTGTTTTTATTGAGTACTTCAAAGGTAAAGTTGCAAATGGAAACAGAGCAGCAAACATTAAAGTGTGGGTCCATAAGAGCAGTCAACAGTCATTTTTTGTTCTGTAGGGAAAATATGTTTGTTTATTGCTGTGGAATTTTCTATTTACATACTAAGCTAAGCTAGTTATCAGATAAAGTTGAAAAGTTTTATATTGTGAGGTTCCAGTTAGATCCAATAGCTAGTACTGTAAGTTATCTGTGTACAATCCTGTTGTATGAGGCAGGTGGCATGTTTGACTAAAAACTAATTCAACAGGCCGAGCAGCTGGGCTTAAGGCAGCATGCGGCTAAAATAAACTACAGGCTGATCCAGCATGGGTGTAATATTTTTGGAACAAGTCAAAATGGGATCAGAAGTGGGCGTGGCCTCCACATGCCTGTATGACTTCCCTGCAACACCTGGACATCCCTCTGACGAGGTGGAGGATGGTATTCTGGGGGAGAGGATCCACCAACACCTGGACGGTCTGTGGTGAAACCTGGTGGACGCACTGAGACATGATGTTCCAGATGTGCTCAACTGGATTCTGGTCTGGGGAACGGGCAGACCAGTCCATTACATCAATAACTTTGTCCAGCAGAAACTGCTGACACACTCCAGCCTCATGAGGTCCAGCATTATCTTCCATTAGGAAGAACCAGGGCCAATCGCACCAGCCTAGAAAGGTCTGAGAGCTTCATCTCAAAACCTATTGACAGTCAGGCTACCGCTGGTGAGCACATGCAGAACTGTGCAGCCCTCCAAAGAAAAGCCACCCCAAACCATTTCTGACCAACTCCTAAACCAGTCATGTTGGATGATGTTGCAGGAAGCAGAGAGTTCACTGCGGTATCTCCAGACTACAAACCCGCAGCATGTACTCAGTGTGAACCGAAGTATTTTCCTTTATTCTGTTTTGAAGCACCACACACATATGTGTGCAAATATAAACTAGAATAGTTGCGTTACCTGCACTAATGCTTGTCTGAATACTTTTTGATGAATATGCTGAAGCTTTTGTTGAAAGATGTTGTAGAAATCTACTGTAATTGCTGAAGCTATTTGCATACAGCTAAAATTGCTAAAGGACTTAAAGTTGAAGAAATTGCATTAAGTGCACAAAGAATTTGAAGGATTTCTTGAAAAAATATATATAAAATTTACCCCTCGTGCTCTCTTATGGGGTCTAGATGACCCCACCCTTACATTGAGGTGTTAGCACTTTCATGTTAAAGGTGGACAAGACTTCATGTCTGTCATTGGACACCAGTAAAGATCAACAATCATTGAAAAAAAAGTGTAGCACACTGTCTTGAGGGGTCCAGATGACCCCACTTTTAATGTAAACAAGCCTAGGAGAGCAGAAGGGCTAAAATGCGTAAAAGCTCAGAATTAGCCCAAAACCTCAATAAATTAGCCAAAAAAGTGCCATTTTGCTCAGATTTTAGCTCATCTCCAAAAAATCCTTAGTGGATGCCAAATTAGCCAAAAAAGCTAACATCTTGCGAAAAATATTACCTTAGCTCAAAATTAGCCCCAAAAACCTCAGTAGATGCCAAATTAGCCAAAAAAGCTACTGCGTTACTGAAATACTAGCTTAACTCAGAATTTGTATTAAAAGCCTCAGTATTTGCCAAAGAAGCTAGCATGTTGCTAAAATACTAGCTTAACTCAAAATTAGCCCATAAATATTAGTTTAGCTCAAAATTAGCCCCAAAGACCTCAGTTGACACCAAAATAGCCAAAGAAGCTAGCTCATTGCTAAACCACTATCTTAACTCAGAATGAGCCCATAAATCCTCACCAGTCTAACCGACCAGACTCACCATCATTTTTAGACATTCCCACTTTCTGACATGGCTGATCAGACTCTTACTTCCCATCAAAAATCCAAGCTAAGGATCACATTCAGGAAATATTCCTCATGAAGGTGGAGGTAAACAGGTCTGTTTTCCTTCAACGGTTACAAGGTAGGACAAACAAAAGTCTAAACCCAACAGGTGTTCAGTCTGCAGGTGTGTGTGGGAATTTACCATGTGAGTTTACAGAAACGTTTCAGGTTCTTTAGGTGAAATATGAGGTCATTTTATGTTACCAGACTGAAAGGACCAGTTTTTATGCCACACTGAGGCCCCTGGATATAAAGCCTAATGTTCTGTTGATAAAGATATCTGCTGCTGAATCGTGTTCCCAATGAGAGCGATCAGGAAAGGTACAGTGGTCGTTGCTGTCTGTGTGTGGGAATCAGTGCGATCAAAACATTGTGAACTCCTGGAGGGACTGCAGAAAGTTTTGACACTCGTTGAAACAGATTTTACAGGCCATTTTAAATACAATCTTTTGATATAATCATATGACCAAAATGCTAATAAGAGATACCAAATGTGTCTTTGGCTTGTACTGCAGAACTCACCAGGTGAACATCTCTTTTTCAGCCAGCTGTTACTCAGCTGAAGGGCCAGGGATGCATTAGAGTGTTGGTGCTTTCCTGCCAAGCCCAGATGGAAAGGTGTGCCATCTGTTTGGTAGTCACCCAAATCTGGGCACACCCACAAAGGACACTGCAAAAAAAAGGTCTTTCTTGCATTAACTGAGAAATTTCCACCACTTTTACATCACGAGACTGAAACTGACTTTGATCTCTTTAGCCCGATCCCTCAGCACGGCCATGGCGCCCTCTGGCTGTTTGACGGTAAAGGCAGGAACCCCAGGCTGAGAAGACATTTACATCATCGATATCCACTGATTTGGGAGGCATAACTTTGAGTTAAAATTTATGGAAAGAAACTGAAATGTGTGTATCAGTCTTTTGCTGAAAACTGGCATTAGTTTATTTAGGTCAGAGGTCTTCAACCTGCAGCTCCAGATCCACATGTGTCTCTTTTATCTCTCCATAGTGGCTCCAAACATAAAATAATTCATGGAGACTGCTGATCCAGACATGTCGACCGTCAGAGTCAGCAGCTCCTGATAATGTCTGTCTAACCAAAACTAACTAAAGAAAACAAATAAACAAAGCCTGTAAACTAAGACTACCAAGATCCAAACTAAAATAACAAAACCCAGCAGAGTAAGACTGCTGAGGACAAAGAGGAGAAAAAAACAAAAAAAATGTTTTTAAGTAAGGATTACTTAATTAGCATTTATTTACTTTAGATGAGTTAAATGTATAAATTGATGTCTGAGGTTCACATAGATGATAAACTATGTAGGTTTTTACATCCTGTTGACCTGAAGACGTCTTGTTTGATCAACTCTACCTCCAGAATACAGAGCATCTTTTATTTTGAAATTAAGTTAAAAGAGAAAGAAATCACATTCTGAGAGATACTAGGTTATTTTTAGATTTCGGTCTTTATTCATGCAAAAAAATAGACATAATTCATATTTATAATTAAAAAAAGAGGGTAATGAATGTAAATCTAAATTTCTTAAAGCCTAAAGTAAGACTATACAGCTCCTTCTAGGTTTAGATCAGTAGAAAACGAGTCCAATGGATCTTTTACTGCTAAAGGTTGACGACCCCTGATCTAGATCCTTTGAACAGTTTCATTAATGACATTAACTGGATGTTGGAGTTGTGCTGTCCTACTGCAGGAATTCCAGCCTGTTAATGCTGTTGACCTTTAGACGTACCTTAAAGATGCCTCCTTTCTGCCATGCAATCTTCTCAATAGTGTCTCCAAGAATCTGAGTATGGTCTATCCCCAGAGAGGAAACCCCACACACCCAGGGCTTTCTGTTCACACACGGAGAAGAGCCATTAAACACCGACAAGTTCTGAGGACAGTTTGTTGAAACACAGTATGTGAGAGTCAAATGGAGAGGAAAGTACTTAGAACAATGACAAATACGTTTAATATAAAGTGTAAACCGTTTTTATTCAGAATCCTGGGCAAACATTCTGAACATACACTCTTCACCACATATCCTCTGAGTACTTTAACACCACCTAAAGTTAGTGCTGCCACGATTAGTCGACTAATCAACGACTAATTCAATATTAAAATAGTCAACGACTAATTTAATACTGAATTAGTCGTTGATTTATGGAGTTATAGTTTATTTATAATATTTATATTTGAGTCACTGAGACCAAAACTTTATCTTTAGTGAAAAATAGTTCCTTGTTTCAGATGCCGACCTCATTTAATTGTGTGAATGTTTAGTAATCAATCACTATAGTGATTCTCCTGCTCCTTTCTGTAGGTTTTTTGACTTAAAAATTTACACTTTCAGTGATTTTAGAAATCTTGGTCTCTAAACATTCAGGACATTACTGCTTGTACTTCTGGTATTCATGAACTTTATAGTTTTTGAAAGATTGAGTAAAATATGTCCCATAGTAGATGAATAAGAAAGTCTTCAAATTTTAAGTAGATTATCAACAAACCTTTAAATTTATTCATAGGCTATGTTTTAATATTTTAGAGTAATTTTCAAAAAAAATGGAGTTTAGCTAATATTTTAGCAGCATGCTAATGTTTTTTGCTAATTTGTTATCTACTGAGTTTTTTTAGCCTGATTTAGAGTTCAGCTTCTATTTTAGCAACATGCTAACGTTTTTGAGTAATTTAGTTTAATGAGCAATTTTAGGTTATTTTAGAGTTTAGCTAGTATTGAAGCTACGAGCTAGCTTTTCTGGATAATTTGACATCCACTACAGTTTTTGGGGCTAATTTGAGTTCAGCTCATATTTAAGTAACACACTAATTTTTTTTGCAAAATTGGCATGTATTAGGGATTTTTAAGTAAGCAATTAAACTACAAAATTTTCAGAAATTTAGGTCAACTTCAGCGCTCTTTCAAAGTTCTTTAATTAAATTTCTAGTCTTTTAGCAAATTTTACATTTTGCAAATATCTTTTGTATTTTCAGTGAATCCCTGCAGCAATTAAAGTCAATTACGTCACCATTTTCAGCAAAAAGCTTCAGCATCTTCAGCGACTACTTTCAGCAAAAGCATTCACACTATATTATCACAGGTAATGCAACTTTTCTAGTTTAATCTTGTTTTAATCCCATAAACTAATGAACGACAGAAGCTGCACAATTCATTAAAGGTTTAATAAACTATCATATTGTCTTTCTTTTAGTTAGTTTAAAGCTAATGATGGTTAAGATGTGTGTTTACATCCACATGACCTGATCAGTCGACTATCAAAATGATCGTTTGTGGCAGCACTACCTAAAATGAAAAGAATTAACTCCTCCAGACATACACAGTATGGGGGCATGTTGGGAGCTGGTCCATCCATTCTGAATGTGAGCATTTGAAGAAAGCGTTCAGTGGTGTCCCCCACAGTGATCTGTGCCAGGAGCTTCAGGAACATGGGGTCAGGGGCTCACGGCTAAGGGCCGTCTGGTCTCTGCACAACCAGGACAGGAGTTTGGTTCATATTGCCTGCAGTAAGTCAAACTTTAGTCACTGGTTCTTTTTGTGATTTCTACAAATAGAGTTTTTAGGCACAGCCAGAAGCCAGAGGGAGTCTGGTTTGGGGAGTGCAGTATTTTTGCAGATTATGGTAGTTGGCCTGTTTGAACCAGGACCTTCAGTGTGCACTGGAGCGGTTTGTGGATGAATGTGAAACAGCTGGATGGATAGTTAGAACCTGCTAGTAAGAGAACATGGTTCGTGACCAGAAAAAGGTGGCTTGACCTCTCAGAGTAATATGGGGAGCTCCTGGCCCAAGGGGAGGAGTTTCAGTATTTTGAGCTCTTGTTCATGAATGAGGAAAGAATGGAGTGGAAGGCGGAAGCAGCTAAGCCAAAGGGTAGAGTTCTGGATTTACTGGTCCGTCTTTATTGGGTTATTCTAGTCTGTGGGTGGGACCCTACCGTATTATGTTGGTGCAGTCATATGCTCCACCAATCCCAACCTCAATCACAGCCACATCAACCTGGACAAAGGCAACACCAAAAAAGTTTGTTTCATTACACAACAACTTTCATAAACAGAATCTAAACTTATTTAAACAACAATAGTTGGATAAAACTTTAGTTAAACCTTTGTCTGCCTTAAGATTTAAAAAGTTAGCTTTTTCCAATAGTTTAGTAGACAGATTAACTAAAAACTACAGTGAGTTTATGCAGATTATTCGATTACCTTCTCCTGGAGAAAGACATGGAAGGCCAAGATGGTGAGAAAACGAAAGTATGCTGGCATTGTTCCCCCATAGGTTTGCTAAGCAGATGAAACAGACAAAGTGAACGTTCTGTTCAAACTGAGTAACATCAAAAACAACCAGAACTGGGATTTTTAGTTTGTTTCCCTCAAATCTCTCTTACAAAACATTCCACCTTGTATTTTATGCTGGTGAAAATTTTGTGAAAAGTAAGTAACTGTTCTGTTGGTGGTAAAAGACTAAACTCCATATGTCAAATAATTATCAGGAGCAGATTAAACATTAACAAAAAGAAGAAAACGTTTCAGTAAGATCATCAGGAAAACTAGTTTGTTGAAAATGTTTAAGTTCTTTTTCAAGAGAGTTCACTCCTGAACTGACACAAACAAGGATGAATGAGAGTCCTCACAAAAACTAAACAATGACCAACAGCTGAGAAGCCTTAAACGGACCAATGATAGAAAACCTGTAAACCGAGGTGTCAACTCCAGGCTTCGAGGGCCAGTGTCCTACTCGTTCTCAAGCTAACCTGCTATTAAAGAGGACATACCATGATTTTCTTCAGCCTTTCAGAGTGAACTATACCCAAATATATGATCATATGTTACCTTTAGAACACGAAAAAACTAATTATTTATGAAATAGAAGTTATTTTTCACACGTTTTTTTCCCTCCCCGTTTTTTCCTCATACTTTCTTCTTCTTCTGGAATAAAGTGTACTGTTATACCGTGATCACCACCTAGTGTCCAAACTGAAACGTCCTCCAGGAGAAGCAGAACAATGTTTCCAATGTTAATGATCTGAACATTTTAGTTAGAACTTCTCCTTTAGAGAATCCATGGAACACTGGATGATATTGAGAATCTAACAGCCTAACAACCTGATGTGTTCATCTAATCTGACATTTGTGAAATTATTTTAAGAAACAAGTCTAATTTATGAAAGTTGTAGCTTTCATCTCATAATTAATGGCCTTAATATTAAACGTTACCAAGTCCATCTGAGTAGATTATAAAGAAGAGTTTTCCTGTAGTGTCAATGACACATAAAGGCCATCATTTATTTGGAATTTTCTTCTTACTTCTAAAAAAAATTGAGAAAATAAGGAGCCCTAACGCTCACCATGCGGTCAAATTGTTGTCACATGAGGGTCAGGCTTATCCTGTGAATCCACGTTAAGTCTCATTTTGGACTGAAATCCTTTAAAACCTGTGACAACAATTAGGGACAGCACCACAGACGTTCTGCTTAGATTGGACACAGCCTAAAATAATCATGTTTAAAGGCCCTATATCATGCTAATGTTAAGCCTTTCAGAGTAAACTGTATCCATATAATATTATATTACCTAAGGTCATAAAATATATTTTTATGGAGAGTAAAATATTGAAAGTTATTTAAGGCTTAAGTTGATTTATTCTGGAATAATATTCCTGCCTTTTTATTATTAATAATTATGTTAAAAAGTTACAGTTTTAAAGTTTTAAAAATGGGCATTCTGCTAGTTTTTGGGACTAATTTGGAGTTTAGCAAATATTTTAGCTACATGCTAGCGGTTTTGGCTAACTTAAGTCTTTTTCTTTTTTTTTTTATTAGTTTTTATTATTATCAGTTTTTTTCAAATATTTTAGCTAGCTATCAGCTTCAGTGTTTTCAGCTTTTAGCCTCAGTGATTTCAGCTATCAGGTTCAGCATTTTTAACTATCAATTTCAGCATCTTCCGCGGCCAAATTCAGCTTACAGCATTCACACTAGAATTATCACAGGTAATGTTATATATGTAGTTCATAATTATGTTAAAAAGTTACAGTTTTAAAGTTTTAAAAATGTAGTATTAGAGTGTTCAATAAATGTTTATCCTGTTCAGCCCGCGAACTAAGGTGTGTTTTGGATTTTGGCCTCTTGTACATTTGAGTTTGACACTCCTGATCTTAGGTTTGAAGTTCTGCTTGTAGAGTAGACCAGGCGGCTCATCTTTGACATTTTTATGTTTTATTTTGTTTGGACCGTAATGGCCATGCCAGACAAACTTAGGAAAGAGAAAAAAATCATCTGATAGGAACATCCCCAGATAATGAATAAATAATGGTTTAATTGAATGAGAACAATTCAACTCTGTGAATTAGCCATTGACAGTTCCTTTTTTCAGTTCAAAAAACTTTGAAGAAAGGACGCATCCTGTTCTACCTTAGATTCTTCAAGACGTCCATAAATCTGCCAGAAGTATTTAGTGAAGATATCTTTTCCAATAGGCTGCCCGTTGATCCGGATCCTCTCCCTGACTTGTACTAAATGGGGGGAACTGAAACAAGAGGGAGACAGGAAGCGAGCACAGAATTTGACTTAATAATATGAGTAATACGTTTGTTCAGAACACTGATCCAATGGATTTATGGTCCATATAGGGTGAAAAGATAACGATAAACACACCTGTTTTACAGGTAACTGCAGCGAATCACAGAGCTGAAGTTTACACCAACCACTTAAGTTAACACAGTATTCAAAAGGAAGCTGCATAATGTACTGTAGCAATGGTAAACTATTAATGACTAGTAGTAAACTAATCCGTCTTTCTACAGTTTGTCGTTAATTTTTGCAAAAAGATCAGTGTGGACGTGTAGGAAAACAAAACAAAACAAAAACAGGCAAAAAAAGTCAGAACATTTAGAGATCAATCATGTCTTTGAAATAGAGTTGTAACTGATCAATAGCCACAGTTCATCACACATGTACAGCAGATCACCCTGCCGCGGCGTAATTGGCGTCAAATTCATGTACCGTACACCATCTCTGTTTTAACGTGTCAAAGTTACTTCTTGATGGTTTTCCAAAGGTCTGTTAACCTGAAGCTCTCGCTGCGTGTGGGAGGAGCTTCCATCAAACACTTTACTCGAACTCGTCATGGAGGACAGAGAGATCAGCTTTATTTATGTTGAAGAGCTGAACAAAAGGATCGTCTCCGTGTTCAGATCTCCCAGTGAGGAGCAGCAGCTATCCTCAGCCGCTTTTATCTTCTTGGTTTTTTTTACTGATTCAAAAATTGATCCGAACCGTGACCCTGAAACCGTGACACGATCTGAATAGTGAGTTTTGTGATCCGTTACACCCCTACCGATAGTCAATATTTAGGGCAAAATTAATTTACAATATTCATCTGGAAAAATAAAACAGACAACAAGGAAAGGCATCGAATGAGCTTCACAAGCTTCTGTCTATTCCTTTTTTATTCTTTGTTTATATTGGATATTGTGTGAACTGTACAAATGTCAAACTAAATAAACTTGGACATGCTGTCATATGCTCAACTCATGCTATTATATATATAAATCTGTCCGATCCAAAAGGTCCTCAGCTCTGATCTGTTTGCTCAGCTGCTGGAAGATTAAAAAAAACTTTAATAATTTGAATGTGAAGACTGAGTAAAGGGTTTAAGGATTTACCTGTAAAATCCTGTGCGAAAGCCATAACTTCTTAAAATCTTCTCTGTAAATGCACATGTTGAACCCTGAAAGACAGAAACGAGTTCTCAGGGAAAAGTTTATGTACCAGGCTGCTCTGAAAGTAAAAGAACCAAGATCAACTCAGCAAAAACATTTATTCTGATCAAAATAGTGAAAACAGAAAGCAATGTTACCATGTTCAAGGCCGAGTATCACTGCCTTTAGGGATAATACAAGACAGCTAGTATACAGTACAAGTAGCTGTATTACCCTTAGTTAGAATTAATTCCTTCACCTTTGTAGTTTTAACATGCATTACTACTTCCTGTTTTCCTAAATAGTTCAGCAGCCTGCTGTAGCCAAGACAATTGGCTCACTTTCACATGCGAGTGAGCAAAGCCATGTGAGTGTCAAAGTCCTCGGTGTGACAGAATGAGCTCTGAACTCCACCGTGGTACAATGCTCCAGAGAAACAAATCCCGTTTCTAGATATGACGCTGATAGCCAGCTAAAATATTAACTAAATGCCAAATTAGCATAAAAAAACTAAAAAAAAAAAAAAGCAACTTAGGTCAGTCAAAACAGCTGGTATGTAACTGAAAAAATGGGTTTGCTCTTCAAAGTCCATATATGTGGATCGTTAAAACAGAATTGACACTAAGAACTCACCTTGCCTTTTGTTCCAGTGACATGAATAATATTAAGACGATTCAGCTCTTCTACCTTTAAAACAAAGACATGTCAGAAATAAAAAAGACAACAATCCATGTAGCCATGTCTCCATTTCCAGTCCCAGACTTCACATCCATGAAGGTTTTATCATCTTACTGTGAGGCCGGCTCGCTCCAGAAACCCTTCCATGGCCTGCAGCTGCTGCTGAGGCTGGTTTCTCTCTAGCCGTACCTGCTCCAGAGCACTGGCATTGGTCTGCAGTGTGTTCAAAGTGCAAATGGCATCCTGGGTAAAAATGAAAAATAGTGGTTGAAATGCATGGTGTACCTGACGTACAGTTTTAAATAGCTTCCTAAACTCTACATGGATCCCCTACATCCCTCTGTTATGGGAAAATCTCCAAAATCCACCACTAGATGTAATCCTGCATCTGTCCTCTTTCAGCTCAATTAACTAGAATGACATTATTTTCTTTTTGCTTTTCAACAGGTGAATAGTCAGAGGAGCCACCATCAGTGTGAATGTGTGTTCACATTCGGATCGTGATACAGTTCACACCCTTTAAAATGTATCAGTGAAATAATGAGATTGAAGAGTGTGGATCAATGAAAGCTGATGAATAAAAAGGTGCTCATCTGTTTGATATAAATGGCATTAATGACAACAGTTGGTTTATTTAACCTTGAAAACACAATATCAGGTTTATTCAGATGTGTTTAAAGTCAGGATGAGATTCTGTTGATCGGGATAACACCCACAGGTAGAAAAAAAAGGATTTTTGGCTTTTAAATGAAGCTTCTTGGTTTACCTTAAAATGCTTTATGACGCGTGTCAAAGTCAAGGCCTGGGGCGATTATATCTGGCCTTCCAGATCTTTTTACATCTTGGTAACATTTTGTAACACATTTTTATTCCCAAGTCGTCACATTTTGACGGATGGCTAAGGACCCCTCCACGTCACAAATTTGACGTTTGGGTGCCCCCCAACTCCTCATTTTTGACATCCAATTAGGGCTGCCACAATTAATTGACTAATCAACGACTAATCAGCTATTGAAATTGTTGACAACTATTTTAATAGTCGATTAGTCGTTACTTTATATTATATGGAGTCAGAGTGTAGTAAAGTTGAAAGTTATAATAACGTTCTGCTAACTTTTTGGACTATTTTGACATGTATTACGATTTTTTAGGCTGTTTTGAAGTTTAGCTAATGTTTCAGCTACATGCTAGCTGGCTAACTTAGGCTTTTTTTGTTTGTTTTTTTAGGCTAATTTAGCATTAAACTAATATTTAGCTTTCAGCTTCCACAATTTTAGCTATCAATTTCAGCATCTTTAGTGGGCAAATTCATCTTACAGCATTCACACTAGCATTATCACAGGTGATGCTATATATCTAGTTTGTAGTGAGTTTAAAGCTCATGATGGTTAAGATGTTCTACATCCAGTTTGCATATGACCCAATTAGTCGACTAATCGGAAAAAATAATCAGTGATTAGTCGATTATTAAAATGATCATATGTGACAGCCTTACATCCAATTAAATCAAGGGTCTCAAACTGGTACTGGTTCGGTACTGGGACGTGGACTTTATTGATATCCTAACCTGGTACCAGACGTGGAGCAGGGTAAGGTTAGGGTACCGGCACCGACCGTGTCCCGAGGTTCTGTCCGCGTTAAAGTTACGTTTTTAGAGTTTAAAATGTAGTTTTAGAGTGTTCAATAAATGTTGATCCTGTTCTGCCCTTAACCTAACGTATGTTTTAGATTGTGGCCCCCTGTGCGATTGATTTTGACACCCCTGCCTTATGACCGGTCAGGTGATGACCATCTCTGAAGATTTAAATTCACACGTTTCAAACGTAAGTCAAAAACTGCAGGTCTTTGATCCATACGTTGAGTCAGAATGTTGTGGTGAAATGAAAGGACTTGTCAACATCATGAACCAGTTTTCCAGCTGTGACTGATGCTCAAGCTGACACGTGACAGATGTGTTGTGAAATACCAATCAATGTTGTGAATTGCGAAAGAAGCTTGACTACAAATATCTGCTTTCAAAGTGCCAAACAATATTTTTATCATATTTTTTTTAGTAGAGTTGTCATCAATTCAACCAAACAGTTTGTCCAATATGTTTTTATAAGTCCCTCAGACTAAGTTTCAAAGAAGCAACAGAGATGCATTAGAATGTCAGCTTTTATCAGAGCTAAAATGAAGTTTACACGTGGGAATATGGCGGTGTGTTTGAACAGTTCACAGTTCAAACATGTCCCTGAACTCCGTGTCAGTGTTCTGCAGCCCTCAGCACGCGTCAAGCTGCAGTCAGTGAGGGTTCTCGGGCTTTAATGGCGAACGTTCCCGCGCTGCAGCTCCTGGAGCGGCGCGTGAGCGTACGGCGCCGTCAGCCATCACTCCGTCCGCGCGCGCGGGGAGCATGCAGCTGCTGTCTAAACTTCGTGAACTTCCACAGCTGTCTCGCTAACGAGCTAGCTCTCTCTGCACCGGCACACACAGTCACACGCCGGCTTACCTGGTACTCCATTCCGGGAAGCTGGTGAGCCGTTTGGGTGCTCCGATGTCTGAATCCCGCCAGCCTGCACCACAAATCCCGCTCACGGAGCAAAGCGGAAAACCGGGAGCCTCGCTGGAACGTGGGTGAAAAATACACCATCCTACTACGCCATTGTACAACGACTACGTCACAGGAAGTTGTGCCCAATTGTAGGAGGTTGGCTGTACTACGTCATGAATTAGACTTCTTTGATAATAGGCACAAAAATATACATTATAATAACTAATAAAAGAAGTATGGCAGACTTCAAACAATAGTTACTTTAAAAAAATTCAGTAAAAGAGTTTGGAAAACTCCTGCCTGTGAGTTTATAAAGATATTTATTTAGTCAGCAATGTGTTTTTAGGTCGACCGAGCGTTAGCATTAGCCGTTCTATGGGAAATTCCATTAAACGTTAGCATCAAGCTAGCAGGCTTTAGATCTATGTGCTAAATCGATTTATATTTTTATGAATCAATTGTTGATCTATTAAGCTCAAATCGAATAATTGATTTTATTAATCCAGCCCTACTAGGAGAGGAATTGTGAGATTTTGGGGATCAACCTCCTTCCCTCAATCAGAGCATTAAAGATGGGTCGGGGCTGGATCGTCCAACATGACCTGACGCACACAGCCAAACTTAGACAGTTTCAAAACCTAGACCCAAAAGAAAATCTTTGGGGGAAGCTCAGATGAGATAAACAAATAAATAAAGCCCGCAAACTACCAAGATCCAACCCCAAACTAAAATAACAAAACCCAGTAGAGTAAGACTGCTGAGGATGAAGATGGGAAAAAGAGCAAAAAATCAATAATTCAATAAAAAATAGAATAACATTTTTTTAGAGTAAGGATTACTTTATTATCATTTATTAAATTTCGATTAGTTAAATGCATAAACTGATGGCTGAGGTTCACATAGATGATAAACTATGTAGGTTTTTACATCCTGTTGACCTGAAGACGTCTTGTTTGTTCAACTCTACCTCTAGAATGAACAGATTTTATATGCAAAGAAAAACTTTGGGAAAAACTTTGATCTTTTATGAGTTAAAAGCACATATTATCTTATGCTGAACAACATTGGTTACTAGCTGTTCAAAAAAGAAAGAAAGACATCACATTTAGAGAGATGCTAGGTTTTTTTTACACAGTATTTTTGTTTTTGTTTGTGCCAAAAAATTGAGATAATTCCTATTTATTATTAAAAAAATAATTTCATGAAGGCATCTAAATTATTTAAAGGCTAAAGAAAGACTATGCAGCTCCTACTAGGTTTTGATCAGTAGAAAACGAGCCCAAATGGCTCTTTTACAGTTAAAAGTTATCAACCCCTGTCTCAGTTGTATAAATATTTTCTCGCCATCATTGTTAAACCATATGCGCATGTAAGCATCCTGAAAACAAATGACCTTAACATCACATGAAGGATTCAGATAGATTGTTGGAGAGAGGAGATTATTTTTTAATATTCACCAAAGTATCAAAAGTTCTACAAACCTTTTGTTTTAAAAACTACGTGATAGAGTTCTAGTCTATTTACACTGTTTATCTGTAGCAGCTGTTTTAACATTTAACATTGTGAGTGGACAAAAAACGAGAAAATAATTATTGTATATATGTGAATATATGCGAATTCAAACTGTGTGTTTTTTAAATTTACAAGTGAAGGAAACAACACAAATACGCTTAAATGATCCGAGTGCTTCCAGGCCTCTAGGGGGCAGTATTGCTACATAAGCTGGTTGCCAACCGTTAATGTACATTAGAAGAAGAAGACGTGCCGCTCCGCTTCAGCAATGCAACGGGACAAAACTAGCAACGCCAGTGCGGCTGAAAAGTAAGAACTAAGGAATAAAATCAGTGGCCTGCATGACCTTTTTATTCTTATTTCTGTTTACAAACGCTCCTCGCTTCGCAGTATGTTTTGTTACGTTCTGAAATGGTGTTTTTCTCCCTGTAAAGGCCCGACCGGGAGGCCGCCATCATGTCTAAATACTACGATGGAGTGGAATTCCCTTTCTGCGACGAATTTTCCAAGTATGAAAAGATGGCCAAGATCGGACAGGGAACATTCGGGTGAGTATTATTTGGTTGTGTTCATTGATTGAGTCATTCGATCACTTTGTCGTAAATGCTAATGTCGTAAGTGTTAGCCCTATGGCTAGCTAATGTTCCAGAGCGGATTTCTGTTACTCATAAACAACTATAGTTCTTCTAATGGTGCAGTTCTTTAAGGGATCAGTGAACTGCGGTATCACGGACTGTAAATAAAAATTATATATCCGATACCTTAAGGAGCCAAAACAAAAGATGTGCCCAGGTGTATTGTGGGAAATGGTTGCATTTTACCTAATTGGTATCAAAACTAGTAGTTTTTACAGCAAGTAGACACAGGGAAGCTCTGAAAATTTATTTTGTTTTTATTCTTAAGGACAGTTTGAAAAGATTGACTGTATTTTTAATTTCTATGTGTCATTGGACTGTAGTGCTGCCACAAATGATTATTTTAATAGTCGACTAATCATCACCAATTATTGCAGTGCAGTGGTTAGTCAGCCTCCAAGTCACTAGTTCGATTCCCCAGATGATCTTCTTGCACCGAGTTCATTATCTCCTGTCCATGCTTGGGTTAAATAGGCAGTAGGTACTCGGGTTTCTCCCACAGTCCAAAGATGCAGTGGCGCCTTCAGAAATAGAATAGAATAGAATAGCAATACTTTATTCATCCCAGGTTGGGAAATTAGGCTGTTGCAGCATCAGGCATATACAGACAAAAAAGCAATATTTACAAAAAATAAGGAAAAAATAATATACAATAAAAACAAAAGCAAATTGTGCAAATTGTAATGCGCAGAATATAATAAAGGGAGTGTGCAAATTGAGGCAGGAATGAACAGAGTCATGTAAAAAGTCAGTTTGTGGGTTATCTGTTACAGAGCAATGAGGAGTTATACAGTCTTATTGCATGTGGCAGAAATGATTTCTTGTAGCGGTCCCTGGAACAGCGGAGTTGTCTGAGCCTTTTGGAGAAGGCGCTCTGTTGTTTGTCCAGGACTGGGTGGAGAGGATGGTCTGGGTTATCCATGATGGATAGCAGCTTGTTGAGGGTCCTCCTCTCCACCACAGCTTCAAAGGTGTCCTGCTTGCAGCCGATGATGGAGCCAGCCTTCCTTATTAGTTTGTTCAGCCTGTTGGTGTCCCCTGCAGAAATGTTTTATGGAGTGGCTGGTGGGGGGGCACTTTAAATCTTAGGGTGGCAGACCAAAACCATGAACTATATTTTCAATATTCATTCTACTAAACCTAATAAAACAGCCTGTAGAAAACTACAGAGAACCATAAGAGCT
>NC_050523.1:26360229-26392964 GCF_002922805.2 Oryzias melastigma | reverse complement strand
TGACAGGTAGACATGCTTCACACACGAGCTACAGAGCCTGTATCTCACCGGTGCTTCTCCCGAATGAGCGCGTGCATCGCTATTAAATATCCGATGCAGCTCGCGCCCATAGTTCCGGCGCGCGACTCAGGTGCTCAGCGCTACAGCCTCTTCAAATGAAAATATAATATCGATACTTGGTGAGAACCCATCGAGAATCGATCGCAGGACTAAATATCGCGATATATCGCAATATCGATATTTTGGCACACCTCTAATCTATATATCACTTGTAAGGGCTAAACGAGACCTTTCCAATGGTATAAAGATCATTCATGGCTCTAAGAATAAGAAAGTTAGGTTCAGTGCAGGAGCTCTCCAATGAAATTTGTATTATAAAACTAGTTTGAGACCATCAAAGACTAACAAGTTCTTGAGGTGAAGTGTAGGATGCCAATTAAATAGTAGTTCTCAGGACAAGGACAAAGTGTCAGGAATAAACTGAGGGAATTCCATATCTGTTGTGAGGAATAAACAGTACACACATTGTTTTGTTTCTGAAGCAGCCTTATAACCTGGTTTATACTCTGCAGGAAGCAGCCTCATGTGTTTGAGAGCTCTGTAAACTTGATCCCTGACACAGTTTCTCTATCCACAATGATGAGCAAATAAACCCTTCAGGAATTCTGAGAGTATCATGAACCTTTCTTTACTTGTTGAAGTAGCTTTTGTTTTCTGTGTTTCAGTTTCCAATCACTGCATTGAGGGAGATTAAAATCCTTCAGCTTCTCAAACACGAGAATGTGGTCAATCTAATTGAGATCTGCAGAACTAAAGGTTGGTAGAATATTTAGATTTGGAATGTTTGACAGGTGAAAGACCCACTCCAATGAATATTAACACGATCTGTGGCACTTCCTCATATTGGAGGACACACGTAAAAGAATTTGAGCTTAAAGTTGCTTTTCTGAGTATTTATTTATTCAAATGTTGGTGAATGCAGTTTGAAAAAGCTCTCAGTTGGGATGTAGAAACTGCAATGTCTCACTTGTGTTTGTTCTTGGTTTACAAAAGCTACCCAGTACAACAGATACAAAGGCAGCATCTACCTGGTGTTTGACTTCTGTGAACACGACCTGGCTGGGCTGCTGAGCAATGCTAATGTGAAGTTCACGCTGGCGGAGATCAAAAAAGTCATGCAGATGCTTCTCAATGGATTGTACTACATCCACAGAAACAAGGTAAGATTCATGCTTTAACTGGGACTGTAATTCAGGAAGTGTTCACTTTGTACTAATACAAACTATTGTTACTCACTGAGGCTGCAAAAGTACAGACTCCAGGAAACTGAAATGTGTCCATGACCGTCTGTCCTCTTCTCTCAGATCCTTCACAGAGATATGAAAGCAGCCAATGTGCTCATCACCAGAGACGGCGTCCTGAAGCTGGCAGACTTCGGTTTGGCCCGAGCCTTTAGCTTGGCTAAAAACAGCCAGGGGAACCGCTACACCAACCGTGTGGTCACACTGTGGTACAGACCTCCAGAGCTGCTGTTAGGTAAACACCTCACCACAAAGGAACAAGACTGTCACCTTGCATTAAGACACTGAAATCAAGAAGCTGGAATGAACTTTTGGCTAATGTCTTTCTAATTCTGATTGCCACTGAAAACTTATTTCTACGGCTGAGTAGCTCCGTTGGTGAAGTGCTGGACTGGCGTGTGGTGAACCAGAGTTCAGCAGCTGAAAGCTTTCTTGGCAATAATGGAAACATCTCAACCCTCTAAAACCCTTTTGACTGCTGTTACTCTTCAGCCGTTTATGCATTTGACGTAATTCCAGCAGATTGTGAAGCGGAGACGAGCTTCATATCGGTTTATACTGATATGAGGTATTTTACAGTGGTGGAGGGCTCATGCAATCAACCTGTTCTGTCATAAAGTGTTGCATAACTGCACAGCCAATACTCAAAGCAGCTGATTGATGTTCATTACGTAAATGGGGTAGAGATAGTCTGTAAAAGTTTGTTATTTAGGTTTCAACGTCAACAGCTCCGGTGTTAACGACCCACTCTAAAAAAAAAAATAGTGTTTTAATTATTTTTCTCATGATGGAAAACATATACATATAAGAATTTAAGACTAGAACTGCATTTCAGAGTATTTCTTTATTTAAAAAAAGTACAGTTTGATCTTTTTGTGTCAGAAAATACGCTGGAGAGGCTACAGTCTCCCTGCTCCGCCCCATTCTGACCATCCACTTAAAATAGAAATGTCAAACTCAATCGCTCAAGGGGCCAAAATCCAAATCACACCTTAGGTCGTGGGACGAACAGGATAAACATTTATTGAACACTCTAAAACTACATTTTTAAAACTTTAAAACTATAACTTTTTAGCATAATCATGAACTAGATATATAGTATTACTTATGATAATGTTAGTGTGAACGCTGTAAGATGAATTTGGCTGCTGAAACTGAAAACGCTGAAGCTGATAGCTAAAAAATGCTGAAGCTGAAAGCCAGTTAAAATATTAGCTAAATGCCAATTTAGCCTAAAGAAAAAAAAACTTGGGTTAGACAAAACTGCTAGCTTGTTGCTGAAAATATAGCTAAACTTCAAAATATCTTAAAAAAAAAAAAACGGAAAAAAAATTGTGAATTAGCCAAAACAGCTAGCATGTAAATATTAGGCTAACTCCAAAACAGGCTAAAAAACTTAAAAAGAAAAGCTTAAATTAGCCAAAAGAGCTAGGATGCAGCTGAAATATTAGCTTAACGCCAAAGCAGCATAAAAAACAAAAAAAAATCCTAAATTAGCAAAAGCAGTTGGCATGTAGCTGAAATATGAGCTTAACTCCAAAACTGCATAAAAAATTTAAAAGAAAAACTAAAATTAGCCAAAACGGCTAGCATGTAGCTGAAATATTAGCTAAACCCCAAAATACTCTAAAAAATCTCATGCCAAAATTCTGATCTTGTTCACCTTTGGTTTTAAGTTGGAGATGTGAGGGGCTGTGAGCTAGTGGGAGAGAGCTTCAGTCACAGTGAGGGGAAGAGGGACGGGGTTGCTCTGCACTAACAGTGGTGAATTTTTGGTGAACTCCTGCTGCTCTGCTGTACCTATCTCCTCTAGTAAATGACAGATTTTGGATCTAAACAGCATCACATGACTAACGGGGTTAAGGCTGAAGAGTCGAGCTAGAAAATGTGCTGAAAGAGCAACCTTCTTCTTCCACTGGTCTCAACAGTGCAGATCTGTAGGCGTCAAAGAGTACTGTTGTTGTTTTCCCCTCTCTGTAGGTGAGCGAGACTACGGCCCTCCCATAGATCTGTGGGGAGCGGGCTGCATCATGGCAGAAATGTGGACCAGAAGTCCAATCATGCAAGGAAACACAGAGCAGCATCAGCTCACCCTGATCAGCCAGCTGTGTGGCTCCATCACTGCAGAGGTGACCGAGTTCTATTGAACGCTGGTTCTGTGTTGCAGCACGCCTCTCACCAGCCTCGTCTGTTTTTCAGGTTTGGCCCGGAGTGGATAAAAAGTATGAACTGTACCAGAAAATGGAGCTTCCAAAAGGCCAGAAGAGAAAAGTGAAGGACCGCCTCAAAGCCTACGTGAAGGACCCGTACGCCCTGGATCTCATCGATAAGCTCCTGGTTCTGGACCCGGCTCAGCGCATAGACAGTGATGACGCACTCAACCATGACTTTTTCTGGTCGGATCCCATGCCCTCAGACCTCAAGAACATGCTGTCCACTCACAACACTTCCATGTTTGAGTATCTCGCACCGCCCAGACGGAGAGGTCACATTCCCCAACAGCAGCCCAATCAGAACCGGAACCCAGCCACTACAAGTCAGACGGAGTTTGACCGAGTGTTTTAAGCCCACAAAACGCTTTGGACAAAGTTTGACTGGGGACTGTGTTTTTATAAGAGAATGACTACCTTCAGGTGTTAGATTTTTTTTTAATAAAAGAAATGTTCTGGTTCTGTCAAATTCATGTTGGCTCATACATCAAAAATGGCTTTTTCACCTAAAATGTGAATTCTCTCCATTTTTTTTTTATATTCATGGTTCTTTCAGTTTAACAGAAAGTTTTTCATTAATTTCAATGCATTTTTGTAAAGATATAGTGAATGAAACTGTATATTTATGAGAACAGCTGAATGCAAATTTCAATAAAATGGTTTATTTCTCTTTTAATCTGGCCTTTTCTTCAGGGCTTAACCAGGGGTGGGCAAACTTTTAGACTTGGGGCCACAAAGGGCTCCTATATTTGACCGAAGGGTCGGGACATAAGTAGATCTGTGGAGTGAATCTGGTATTCATTTGAAAATTACTTCAAAACAGAACATGTTGAAGTCTGTATATCAAAATGTGTGGCTTTTGCTGTCATTTTAAAGGCACTTACACTGATGGGTTGATGTTCCTTGGGGAAAAATTCACATTTACAGAAGTGTTATGATCACATGGGGTTCAAAGGATTGACTTGGAAAACACAAACGTCGGAAAAACTAATCTCCCACCACATTAGACAAAGGTAAGTGTAAGGCGCACCAGAATGACTGAAATAAAATATTGAGAATTACATATATAATTTATTGCAGTTTGGTGGGCCAGACTAAATAGCTTAAAGGGGCCTGGGCCGTAGTTTGCCCACCTCAGGCTAAACCAGAACACGTTACAGTGATGGTGGAAGCTGGTGAAATGAACCTGCTCAAAAACCTTTACAGCTTCAAACACATTTAGTATTTTTTACTTTTGGATGGATTTTGGAGATCTAGGAGTTGTAATGTGGATAAACGAGACATATCACTGGAGGTGACATGCTAGCTTGTTCTCCATACTGGAATGGTTTAGATGTCTGTCTGCTGCTGTGTTACAATAATACAAACAGATCTGTAAAAACTAGAATGTGACTTTTCACTAGTAAATTATTGCTGTCAGCTGATAAAGGAGAACTTCTAGAAAACATTTGAACAAGATCTGAGTGAGTTTACTCTCAATAATGAACGTTTAGACTGATCATGTCGTCTATTCAAAGTCAATGACAGCTTTAGACTTCACACTATTTCCATCTTTATGTTTTATGGAGGATGATGGTGGTATTTGTATGTGTTAGATCTCAGATCAGACCAGACGACCTGCTGGTAATCAGATTACTAAGTGGAGAAAAATAAACTAACCAGGATTTCCTCAGTAGTGAAGAGTCCATCAGGGAAGAGTCCATCAGTGCTGAATCTCAATCCAGTGGGACGACCGAAAAAGTGGCGTATGAAAGAAAACTCCATTAGCAACAATTGCAAACAAAACGGCTAACAGAAAACACTGTTAGCATCAATCGACCTAGGCAGCTGCCTAGGGCGCCATCTACTGGAGGGGGCCAAATAACAATGATTATATATATATATATTGGTTAAACAATTTGACCCATCACTCATTTAATATAAAAGTAAAAAAGTAATGATTAAAAAACAAAAGTTTGATGTAATAGTAACTGCAGTGCGCGGTGTTGCCGCTGTTAGTGCTACTTTAAAACAACAAGGATTAAAAAAAGGAAGCATAGAAAACATGGGTTCAAAGCAGAGGTTTGTCTGTTTCACTTAATTAAATTGCCTTAAATTCACCCCTCCCCTCCTGCATTTTGGTCAGAAAAGATGAATTTAATCTAATGTTTGATTCCCCAGACCTTTGATACTTTTCCCTCAAATGTTGGTTGAACGGGGCTCAGACAAACGTAGAGTATCTTGGTTTGAGCCCCAGTTGGGATGTCCAAATCTAAGACCCTGTGGGTGGTTGGTGCTAAGTTCGTTTTTTGCCTAGGGCACCATGCATCCCAGGGCCACGCCTGGTAATGTGGTATTAAGCTGCTTGATCCCTCACAAGTGATTTATTAATGGTTTGTAAAGATAAACAGCTTTAGATCATGGTTTAGAGCTGCAAAACACCCAAACTGTTGACAAGGACACAATCAGTACATCTGTTATTCACTTTGCATTCGTATCATTTTGCAAATGTTAACAAATATTTTATAAAAGATTAAGAAATGCTAATAAACATCTCTATAGCTAGTTCTTTAAACTTGTAAATCATTGTAAGAAAAATACCAATAAATGTCTTTATAATCAGTTTAATATCACATTACTAATGCTTGTTAATGTCCTGTAAGTAGTTTATTAAGGATTCTTATTATTTTGGGTATTCTGCTCAATTCCTTGTTGTTGTTATTTTAATCTTGCTCTAGATGCTTTCTTCACTTTTGTGAAAGGTCATTTCAACTTTAGTTTTTTGGTTCTTAGGTTGATAAAACATTAGTTTGCATTTATTTGACAATTTGATCTGTTTTATGTGGTAAATATTCTACTTCATATTGTCCAGATTTGTTTTCCTTTTTTTCTCTGTTATTGTTCAATACACACCTCCATGGGTAATTTATGGTTTTTCTACACAGATAAGCTCATCCCCATCAAACCACCACAGGCTGTTCTGCCTCTCGGTTGAAACTGCAGCTTTGTGTTGTGTCAGACAGAAGTTCTGCTCTGATGATGGATTACTGTTTTAGTTCCAAAGCTCCTCCACTGTCACTTCTGGGGTGCATGTGTGCTGACAAAGATGACAACAACAACTAACACCAATTACAACGGAGTCCAGCAGACAGATGGGCCTGTTAATGCTGAAGCCATCTGCACACAAACACAGCGAGCTTCTACCCACAGAAACTGTTGTTGATCGTCTGTTCTCATGACACGTCATAATCTAAAGAACCGCTCTGATCAAAGGAGAAAAAGACATGCTTTTGTCATGACTCTGTTGTCATTTGGCTTCATAAGTAGAGATCTTCAGGAAATGAAAGCAATTATTTCAACAATAAGATAGTGAATGTTCAGTGTTTTGGCTCTGGTGAGCTGTGAGCAGGAACAGGGCCTGAAGAGAGCCCAGAGTCCATGCTGACGGGGACTTGGATGATAAAAGAGGGGGAGGAAGGCACAAACAAGGGTGAACTACTGTACCAAAGGGAGATAATGACTGTATGTTAGGGGTCCCCCAAACTTTGTCTTGTGAGGGCCACATAACCGTTTTCTTCTCTGATGTGGGGCCGGGTCGGTTTGTACGCTAACAGAAAACGTGTAACAGTCAGAGTGTGTCTAAACATTCAGGGTTTTCCATAGCTGATTTTAAATAATGAATTTCTGTAATATTTGCAGAAAGAATCATACTAAAACTTTTTCAAAATTAGAAAAGTTGCATTACCTGCGATACTGTTAGTGTGAATGCTATTGCTGAAAGTAGTGCTGAAGATGCTGAAGCTTTTTGCTGAAAATGGTGTTACAATTTACTTTAATTGCTGAAGGGATTCACTGAAAATGGACAAGCTATTAGCAAAATGTTACATTTGCTAGAAGACTGGACATCACGCTAAACAACTATGAAAGAGTGCTGAAGTCGACCTAAATTTCTGAAAAATTTGCAGTAAAATTGCTAAAATTTCCTACTACATGCTAATTTTGCAAAAATATTTAGTTTGTTGCTTAAATATGAGATAAACCCGAAATTAGTCCAAAAAACCTCAGTAGAAGCTAAATCAGCCAAAAAAAAAAAGCTAGCTTGTTGCTCAAATACTAACTAAACTCCAAAATGGCCTAAAATTTCTCAATAAACTAAATTGCTCAAAAACGTTAGCCTGCTGCTAAATTTTAAGCTAAACTCTAAATTATCCTATGAAAACCTCAGTAGATGACAAATTAGCCAAATAGGTTAGCATGTTGCTAGGTAAACTCCAAACTCTAACTTTTTAAACATCAATATTCTCCAGCTGTATTCAATGTTCTCCTGTTCTTTTTCACTTCTCATGTAGCACAATGTTTAATCTGAAGCCAAATGTTGGCCCTAAAATTCAAACGCTTCTTTTCAGTGCAGCTATGTAAAAAAAACAATGAACTGAATTAATCTTTTCTACTTCCCTTCTCAGTTGTTCCTGAATTTTCTCATCCAACAAAATTCCTTCAGTGAGTTTTTAAGACAAGAATTCATAATTTCCTTGAGCCAGCAGACTTGATTTGAGGTAGATATTTTAGTTGTCATGTGCGGTGCACCTTCAAGCAGAACATGTGTAGATTCTGCTCCAGGTTCTGTTGGGCCCAATCCATCCTCCTGGACGGAGATCAGAGTTTTGTAAGAAGTTTGAAGAAAGATACAACACCCAGTGGACAGCCTGGACCCACCAGTAGGTTTTATCTGAGGCTGATGTTTCGTATGTATCTATATGTGACCACAAGAAAAAGTGATTGAAATTCATGTCGGCTCCACGTCATGCAGTGAAGCTGCAGGTGATCGCATTGTCCGCTCGTGTTTTAATTGTTCCAAGACGGGATTTTTTTAAGTTGACCTCAAGTATTTAAAATGAAACTGAAAGTAAAATACCATCAGCTGTCACAAATATGAATGAATGAATGAATGAAATGGTTTATTTCAAGCAATCAGGTCATAATAAATACATATCACTTAATGAATCACAAGTAGATCGCTTTAAAGGGAGTGGAAGGAAGAGAACTTATATAATCCCACCCCGACTCGATTATTTTCTCTACATGAATTATCAATATCCGGTTCAGGACTTAATATCAAATATTAATAGATTCAGGATATTAAGGATCATTAATATCATTAATGTGATCAAGCTTCAAAGCATCCACAACAAATCAGTTATATTAATCTGTAATAAAAATCTAATATTCTCATTGAAAAAAAGACACTTTGTGCAGATTGTATTTGAAGAATTAGGATTATACAAAAAGTAATAATTAAATCATCTTAATTTGCTAATGCAGTAAAATCAAAATATTATCATTAAAAAAGACAATTAGTGCAGATTGTATTAATCAAAGAGTGATTATAAAAAAAGCAAAAGTAATAAGTAAAAATCATCTTGATTAGTTAATGGAGAAAAAAAATCAAAATATTCTAATAAAAAAATACAATTTGTGCAGATTGTATTCATCAAAGAATGATTATAATAATAAATAATAAGTTGAAAAGAAAAAGATCAGGAATTAGAGCAGAATCAGTGCTACATCACAGCTTTGGAACAAGTTTAAGGCCACGTAATCGTTCTTCGTTGTTATGAGAGACTGTCTCGTTGTTAGTTACGTGCCTTTTCTTGACGGAAATCTTCCATGAGTTGTAGCAGCGGTGTTAGCTTAGCTTGAAGCTCCAGCGGAGCTGCTAGCTTAGATTCAGAGAGAAGTGCTGGGGTTAGCTTAGCCTGTATGTCGGCTAACGTGGTTCTGAGGTCTGCCAAATCGGCTTCAAAAGTTTTCTTCGATTCAATTCAATTAAATTTTATTTATATAGTCCAAAATCACAAGGAATTTGCCTCATTGGGCTTCAAAATATGAACACTAGTTAAAAACTAACAGATTTCTTGTTCAGGTGAATTCAACAATCAGCATGTGCTAGCATGAAATCCGTTCTGAGCTCCAGCTGCTGCTGCTGCAATGCAGCCTGAATGATCATGTTTTATTTCATTTTCATTTTTTCATGGGCTTATCGAAGTCTGTGTCTTGCTAACATGTCTGGGGGGGATAAGGGGCGCGGTTAAACATCTCATCACCATAAGCCACACCCACACAGAGGGATTCTTTTTTTCTGTTCTTTTTTTGATATTTTAAAGTTTAGCTTTTTCAGCTACATGCTAGCTGTTTTAGCTAACTTACGTTTTTTTTTTTGTTTGTTTTTTTTAGGCTAATTTGGCATTGAGCTAACACTTTAGCGGGTCATCAACTTTAGTGTTTCTAGCTATCAATTTCAGCATCTTCAGCGGCCAAATTCAGCTTACAACATTCACACTAGCATTATTGGAGGTAATGCTACATATCTAGTTCATAAATATGTTAAAAAGTTACAGTTTTGAAGTTTTAAAAATGTAGTTTTAGAGTGTTCAATACCTGTTTAACCTGTTCTGGTGTGGTTTAGATTGTGGTCCCCTGTGTGACTGAGTTTGACACCCCTGTGTCAGAGGATGTTCGACTGCTTGTCAATCAAGCAGTGGCGGGCCGTCAGGGCCTGCAAGGCCTTCTCTGCTGGCCTAAAAATATCTGAATCACAGACTGATATTAATTATTATTTATTTCCGTGAATACGTATTCTATAATTCCAAATGCTCTGTCTTCGTCCTTTCATTGCTGTCTCCCTGGTTGCGCTGCTTCCAGACGTGTATTTTCCTATTTAAGCATTAACCAATCACATTGCAGCACCATTTGTTGCTAGGGTCAAAGAAATCTGCCTGAAGGCCTTCACAATCAGTTCTGCGGGCCCTGTAGCATAAAATAATTGTCCACCAAACTGTTGCTTCAACCAATCAGATCTGGAGGAGACCACGTGATAGGCCAGCTAGCAGGCCCACGGAAACGTCAGGATTTTCACGCGCTGTGATTGGATAATCGGAGAGTGTACTAGGAAGAGCCGGTAAACTGAATCCGTAGCGACCCTCACAGGCAAATAAATCGAATATAATAGCTGGTTTGTCAATCCACAATGGCTGAAGGAGGAGAAGAAATGGATTTGGTTGCAGACTTACTGTCAAAGCCGTTTTCAAGACGGACTTTTCAAGAAAAGCTGGACATTGTTAAGCGGGGTCGGGCAACTCCGAAGCTAGCAAGCCCCGTGTCCACTGCTTCTGTTGAACGGACATTCTCAGCCCCGAAGCGAATTAAAACTTATGCCAGAAATACGTCAGGGCAGGCTCAACTTTCAGCATTAGCTTCCATGGCGATAGAAAAGGACTTCTTGATGGAACTAAAACGCACGGATAATCTGCACGACAGAGTGATTGAAATCTTCTTGAGGAAAGAAAGGATGGATTTTGTGTACAAATAATCCGGATTTTTGGTGAGTAAAATTTTGCTATATACCAAAATATTATTGCAATTTTATCAGGTTATTTTTTTATGCTTTTTTATGTGTGTCGCAGTTGTACCTGCAGTAGAAGTTTTATAGCCATAAAATAGTTATTGAGGGTTGGATTGATTCAGATGGAGCACTACTGAAGGCCTAGGTGTGAAATGCACGGCCCGCCACTGCAATCAAGTGACGTACTTCACAGTGAGGATGATTATTCGCTGACAGCATGTTTTTGCATTTTTTTTTTCAGCTTTGATTTCCCACAATCTACCCACAAATCCTTAGCGATCGACCGGTTGATCGCGATCGACGTGATGACTCTGAAGAAGCTCATTCAAGACAAAGTCAAAGAACATTTTGTTTGTTGTCTGATTGTTCAATCAGGTTTTGTTTTCTATATTTTTCCTGTTCAGTTGTCAATGCCACACCTAAACACTGTATCTGTGATGGATTCAGCGTCACTGAACGATTCCAGCAAAACATTCCTGAAGTAGAATTGTTGTCTTGTGTTTAAGTCAGTCTAAGAGTCTTAGAATAAACTTCCACTCTCTTTCTACCCCATTATTTTGTTGTACTGATTTTTCCTTTTCAGTGCCATTTCAGCTCATAGCCAGAGGCAGCTGTATGTGGCTGATGGCATTCGGCGTGCAGTGCAGCACACACTAAAGGGGTCCTGTCATTCACTGGAGGCGACCATATGTGTGCCTGCATGAGCTCTGCGCCTGCTGCAGGCTGCCTCTGCCAGAAGACATTAGGGAAGCAGCAGGGTGTCATTAAAGTGGCACAATGATTGATTAACCCTAAATCTTATCAGTCCAAGCTTCTTCCCCCCACCCTCCACACACACCGTCCCACCATTACGACACGAGCAGTGTACTCAGGTGGAGCTGGAGAAGGGTAGCCTCCTGCAGATGCAGGGTGTGATTGCATTAGTTGCCTGGTAGGGAAAGGATGAGCTTGGGTTGTTCTGAAGTGAACACAGTAAGGGGGCATCATCAGGTCATTAGCAGGACTCCATCCCCCTGGCTTCCCCCTAAGACGGATTTCAAATGCAGAAGCTCTGTGGTGATCAGGAGAGCTGTGGGGAGTTGATGGCAACTCCCAGTTGCTGATACTAAGTGAGTGAATATTTTTGGTTTAACAAATTTTAACGCAAATGAAGGTTTGAGAAGATTTTCCAACACAAAGAAACAAAATCTATATTTGCGAGAAAAAGTAAGTGATTTTAGTAATCTAAGTATCAAAACTTTCAGCTCGTTCAGGACATTACTGCTCGTATTTCTGGTATTCGTAAACTTTATAGTTTTTGAAATCTTGAGCAAAATACGCCCCATAGGAAATGAATAAGAAAATCTTCAAATTTTTTATGCTAATTTAGAGTTTAGATAATGTTTTAGCAACCTGCTAATGTTTTTACTTATTTAGTTCACTGAGGAATTTCATGCTATTTTGGAGTTTAGCTAGTATATAAGGGGTAACCAAACTCTAAATCAACTTTTTTTGTCTGTTGACTTCTATAAATGGGGCTTTAAAAGTGTTGTCTGTTGGTCATGGCCAAATTTTTGACAAATTAAATTAAAATTTTTAAATTGTTGAAAATATAGTCCATCTGTCTGCTGCCCCTACAGGTTGAATTGAGGTATTATAGTTGTAGCCAAACCATGTAAGCTTCAGAAGTCTGACGTCATGATCTGTAGCTCCAGTAATGATAACTGTTCAGCCTACTTTCTTTTAATCTTATTTTAATGATCACACCTTTACTATTTATTTTGATGTTTTATGTAAAGCACTTTGAATTGTATTTGTACATGAAGTGTGCAAAAAATAAACTTACCTTGCCTTGCTGAAGTTGTCAGTCACCCTCCAAGCCCGGTCTCCTGGATGTTTGGTCCTACACCACTTCTGACAGAGAAAAAAAATCAGAACTTTGGCAAGAAGAGTGAAAATCCAATATTGATGTGAGTGATCTCGTCCTGACCATCCATCCATCCATCCATCCATCCATCCATCAATCCATCCATCCATCCATCCATCTTCTTAATCTGCTCTATCCCTGTCAGGCCCATTGGTTGCCGGACCCTGGCTACTGGTGAAGACGGGGTACACCCTGGTAAAGTCACCAGCCTGGCGCAGGCCTCATGGGGCTGGAGCGATCGTGCCCTCCACCCCTCTACCCTGACCCCCGGGAGGCTGGCTGGCGGGGAAACAGGAGTGCAGCTGCAGCGGGGCAGGCTGCAACTTTTATTCTTATTTTCATTTTGTTTTCTCTCGGGTGAATGCAGGACACCAAGTCTTCATACTGAGTCACACAGAAACACAGCAGAAGCAGCCGTCATTCTGATGCAGCTGGAGCGACACTCACTGTTCTGGGAGAATCTCTGAATGATCTCATGAACCCAGACATGGAGACGAGATCACTGATGTTTTTGCAGAAGATAAACGAACCTGATCTCCCAGCATCCTCCTCTTCCATGTATTGTAATGACGTATACACAGACACCACTCCATGTAGCGATCAGGCTGAAAACATTTGACTGTAGCTCCTCCCACAAGCATCTTATGAACACATTTTTGCATTTTGTCTGAATGCAGCGTTAGAGAAAGAAATAATGATATTAGTGATTTCTGTGGAGTTCCTTTTAGTAAAAATGAGTACTTGTGATATTTTTAGCATCATTTATGAGGAGTTACTGAAAATCGGATAATTTGTCTGAGGTGTTTATTTGTCAAAAAACTTCGGCTTTACCTCATAATCTGCATCACCACAAACAAAAATAAACAGCTCATACTGGAGAATATTTAATGCTTCCCCACGATTTGCTCTGTAACATTTGAGGATAAAGTGAAGAACAGACTGGTGATGTTGTGACGAGCATGAGCTGAACGGACATGGATCGAGTCTTCTTCACTGTCCATTTTTAAAAAACTTCTTAGAACACACTTTTACTGCCAGGCTTTTGACACGGCGTGAGACTCTGATCTGCAGGTGTGTTTTACTGTTTTAGTGTCTTATTTTTGTTTTTTTTCTGGTGTTTTTATGGTTGTTATGTAATTTATATATATCTTATTTTTATCTGAAGTAGTTTTAACATTTTTAGCTGTTGTTTTTATCGTTCTTTGAACTTTTAATGTGCTTGTCTTGTTTAACCGAGGTCATTTTAAGGCACCATATAAATCTAATAAACTTAAACTAAACCTAAACTTAAAGTTTTCCTGAGTAGAAGAGGTTAGTTCCCAGCCTGTGCGTGCTGCTTTGCTTTTGTAGTTCTTAAAAGAATTCGTATGAAAAACACATTTTTTTAAAATGCAATATGCTTCCATAGTCTTTACAAAAAACACTTTCTTTAAATTGAAATATGAAGACCCATCACTTTAATCAGACTGATATTTCTGTGAAAGATTTATGTTGCACCCCAGAGGTAAATGATGGAATCAGAGAGATTACCACCTTTGCTAATGTTGTTTGGTAATAACATGCACCAACACTTGAGCTCCCACTGATTTGGATGAAAAAAACATTAGCAGTATATAACATCAATCAAATGGGACACAAGTAGCTGTGAACGCTGTGAAAGTCATCCAAAGCATGTTATGTTGCTCCAAGGAAGAAGTGTAATAACAGAATTTGTTCTTCTAAAACCGCGGAGATCAACTGGAACGTCTTTTGTCATGTTTGGGACCAGAAGGCAATGGCAGTCAGAGGGCGTACGCCACATGTCTTTCCCATCCACACACACTATTTAATGACATCTGTAATACATTTATATTATATTTACATTTATACTATATTTATATTTTTCTACTGGAGTTTATTTTGAAGAAACATGCATTTGAAGACATCGTACAACAAAGGAAACTGTCACAAAAATATAACATTTTTCACTTTAGATCACATGTGTCAAAGTCAAGGCCCGGGGGCCGGATCCGGCCCTCCGAGTAATTCTTTGCGGCCCTCCAGATCATTTTATTTTATTGTTATTAATGGCCCGATGTTATCTTGTGCTCATTTCTAACTTGTATAATTTTGATAGAATATATTTTTACATAGAGTAAAATATTGAAAGTTATTTAAAGTTGATTTATTCTGGAATAATATTCCTGCCTTTTTGGACTATTTAACATTTTCTGAGATTTTTACATTGTTTTGGAGTTTAGCTAATATTTCAGCTACATGTTAGCCGTTTTGGCTAACAGGCTTTTATCTTTTTTTTAGGATATTTTGAAATTTAGCTATTTTTTCAGCTACATGATAGCTGCTTTGGCTAACCTACTATATATTTTTAATAGATTTTTAGGCTAATTTGGCATTTAGCTAATATTTTAGCCGGCTAAGCTTCAGCTATTAACTTCAGTGTTTTCAGCTATCAGCTTCATTGTTTTCAGCTATCAATTTCAGCATCTTCAACTATCAACACTAACATCTTCAGCAGCCAAATTCATCTTACAGCATTCATACTAACATTATCACAGGTTATGCTATTTATCCAGTTCATAATTATATTAAAAAGTTACAGTTTTAAAACTTTAGTTTTAGAGTGTTCAGTAAATGTTTATCCTGTTCGGCCCACGACCTAAGGTGTGTTTTGGATTTTGGCCTCCTGTGTGATTGAGTTTGACACTCAGAGAATTCACCAGCTGAAGTCCCTCATGATTACTCACAAGAAGTCAAGAGGTCATAATATGAAGCTTATTTTGTTGAAGCAACTTTCTTAGAAACCAAAATTGCTAATTCATGTTGCTAAGTGTATATTTCATGACCCAGCATATTTGGTCACATTTTCAATTGACCCGTAATAAAGTCATCAAAGAACCAAGCTTCATGATTTTTGTGACACTGAAGTATCTGTTCAGATCTCTCTATCAGATAAAAACCAGAGTTGTAGAAGTAACTGGAAACTCAAGACAGCCATGACATTGTGATCTTTACACATGAATGTAAACTTTAGAACACAACTGTATGTACAAGGAGAACATGACAACTCCACACAGGAAGAACCCAGCTGAGGTTTGAACCTGGGCCATCTCAATGTGAGGTAAGAGTGCTAACCACCATGCAGGCCTCGACTTTATATGCAGTGAATGGGATTTTTAAGGGTAGACGGCAAAAGGCTCCCTAGAGTAGAAGTACAGGTTTCTCTCTGAGGTATTGATTATTTTATTCTGGACTGAATGAATTGCAACATTAGAGAAACTGAACCCCAGATTCATCTGCTCCCCCAGCTGCTTTCTCTCATAAGGCTGCAGCGGCTTTGATGCTCACAGGCAATTTCCTACAGATGACTATCACATTACATCAAATTAAATTGCATTACCTCTCACCCAGTGAAGAGGTTTATTTACTCAACAGATGGCAGCTTAATCCTGGAGTAATATGAAACGTGCCTGAGCCTGCAGGTTTCCTCATTCCTAATGACTTTTTGTATGAATTAAGAGTTAGACCAGCTTAGATATAGTAGTTTGAGGTTAGCACTAAAATCCAAGGCTCAGTGCCAGACATCAGTAATTATGCCTGATCTGTTGGGTAAACAGAGAAAAGGCTTCAGAAGAATTGTTTATCTGGTGGATTAAATATATTAAGTTTAATATTCATGTCTTTCTAAATGAAATATATGTAGCACAGCAAACAAGGGGGTTTGGTTGTACAAATAAAGAAGTAACTCTGGAGTCTTTGGCGTGTTCCACCACTGTGTCGGTGCACGTTTTACAAGAAGGCATGATGCATGGCTGGTTTATTGTTCTGCTCCTGTGAATGGGCTCTTTGTGCATTTAGCTGGACCAAGGATGTTCTGAACGCGTCTCCAAAGTGTCGTGAGCTGGACCTGGACGCTATCTGGATGACTGTTGACTCAGGAGCAGATGAGCACAGAAAGGGAGTTAGAGCCACCAAGACAAATGTCAATAATGACGTCCTTGAAGAGACCGAGCTGCTTCTTCCTCTGCTCTCTTGGTTCAGAGATTTTTTTAGGAACACAATAAACTGTATGAGTGGAATAATAGAGAGCATTTTGATGTGGGCCCCATATGGTTCACCTTTGAGCTGGTGGCATGGCTGGGTCAGCAGTCTCCTGACTTATTTTATGTTTGGAGTCACCATGGAGAGATAAAAGAGACACATGTGGATCTGGAGCTGCAGGTTGAAGACCTCCGGTCTAGACGCATGGACTGCACATCCAAGCAGCTCCAGATCCTTCATGCCTTCTCCTAAACTTTGGTTGAAGGTCTCTCCTCAAGTGTTCTGTGGGATTTAGATCTGGACTCATTTCAGACGCTGAAGCACCTTGATTGTAACCAAAACAATTTCTGGTTGTATTTTTGAGTTTCAGGTCCTTGTTCTGCTGGAAAACCCATGACATCTGGTGGTAATGCAGCTTTCAACACTGACCACATAGTTGTTCCCCAAAAGTCTTTGATAATCAGCAGATTTCATGATACTGTTTACACAGTCAACACATCCAAGAGCCAGGAACATCAAAGCAAAGCTGGACTCCACCATGTTTGACTGTTGGGACCGTGTTCTTCTCAAAGACCATAAATAGAAATGTGACGTCACTCATGGAAATGGCCTACCTCCAGCTCCAATGAAACTAAACCAATGATATACAGGCGCCGCCTTTTGGAGCCAGTCAACAGTGATTGGTCCGAGTCGGTCACGTTTCTATATGGCAACTACTGTCGCCGATTATGAGTGAGCTTGTTGGAAGTCCATGTCCCTTCCACTGAAAGTGGCTCTGGAGACACTGTCAAAAACGTTGGAGGCTTTTACATCTGATTGGTCAGTTTATAACTTCAATAAGTTGCTATAAAGAAAACATATCATGAAAAAATGAGGATTATCAAGAAGATGTCAAGGAGAAAAGTATCAAAGGAAGAATGACCATTCTGACAAACAGAAGGACTGAAGAATAACTGTCTATTTCTCTGTAGAAGTCTACAGGGTTTTGACTTCTTGGAACCAGCAGGTTCTTCCTTTTGGAACTTAAGAGACGTCCAGTTATTTTTACAGTCTATGGTTCTTTTCTTTGAAGGTCATAATTCTTTTCTGTAAAAAGTGTCATGATGTTCTTTACCATGAAGCCCCACTTCTGTCTCATGTGTTCACACCACGATCTCACAAAAGAATTGTGGTTTTATCACATTCATTTGAACAAACTTCCACCTTTCATTTTCCTATTTTATGCCTTTGTGTCAGCTATGGATTTCCACCATTCATTCTAATTGATTGTGTGAGCTCATATGTGTCTGCAGAACCACAGGAACATTTTGTTGGAAGTTTGACAGGTTTCCTCATCCACCACTCCAACGATCCTTTGTTGTATCTTTCATTAAGTTCCGTCCACACCCAGGGATGTTAGCTTCAACAACATGGGCTCTAACCCTCTAATGCTGTTGCTTCCAGTGGACATGTAACATGCAGATCTCTGGAGGTAGATTCATAGCCTTGAGACAGTGTCATGGTTCTATGCTTTGGTTTTTGTGGTTGTTTTCCAGGTCAGTCTCACCATGTTCAGGTTAATCATCCACAGCTGTCTTCATTTAGTTCATCAACCTCAGTGGATTTAAGGGTCTGGGTCTCTTGTAAATCCACTTTCCATCCAATTTTTTTTTTATTGTTAGGTCATTCCCCAGATTACTTGTTTTAGGTCAATGAAGACTTCAACTGACCCAAATTGTCTTTGAAACATCCCATAATTCCACTCATTGTCTGGAAAAACATTTAACTTCTTGGAAGTTTGTCTCTGTGAATGTTACAATTATGATTAACTATTTGTCAGCATTAGGTTTACAGTCAACGTTGTTCTGTTTCTTACTTTAGCCTATTTGCTTTGAGAAGAGCAGTGGTGGATCTTCATTCGTGCAGTGTGTTGTCTGTGGAATCCCATGCTGTAGATTGCATCTGTTCCTAATTACAGAGTGCTAATGAAAGCCTGTCTTCCTGGTGGGATGATTTTGGATCGGCTGGACTTCTCGACTGTGTCATTCCTCAGAGAAAAGAAGGAACAACACATGCACACACGCTCGCACACGTACACACATGGTGGTAAGGCAAGAATAAAACAACGCGATGATGAGGAATTATAACAGTGACGTACCGTCAGGGCCTGCAAAGCCTTCAGTGAATCCCTCAAATTATCTGAAAAGAAGCATCTAAATCACAAGACCTTCTTCCATACAGGGACAAGGTGTGGTTGGGGGGGCGTCCATTGGTTATATCCCTCCTCTCCTCTATGCTCCATAGGGGGCTCCACTGTGCAGAGATACACCTCAGCACTGCAGCACCTCCTTTGGACACAAACATTTCATACAAGCTTCTTGAGTGGAGACAAAATGGAAAAGTCAAAAAATCTGGGAATACACAGAACACTGTATGTGCAATTGTATTGAATTAAGTCTATTCAAATCAGGAGTGTCAAACTCAATCAGGGGCCAAAATCCAAAACACACCTTAGGTCAAACAGGATAAACTTTTATTGAACACTCTAAAACTACATTTTTAAAACCATAACTTTATAACATAATTATGAACTAGATATATAACTTTACCTGTGATAATGCTAGTGTGAATGCTGTAAGCTGATTTTTTTCTGCTGAAGATGCTGAAATTGATAGCTGAAAACACTGAAGCTGATAGCCAGCTAAAAATATTAGCGAAATGTCAAATTAGCCTAAAAAACAAAACAAAAAAAGGCCTAAATTCACCAAAACAGCTAGCATGCAGCTGAAATATTAGATAAATTCCAAAATAGCTTAAACAATCTTAGTAAATGCCAAAATAGTCCATAAAGCTAGCAGAATGCCAACTTTTAAAACTTTAAAGCTGTAACCTTTTAACATAATTATGAATAATAAAAAGGCAGGAATATTATTCCAGAATAAATCAACTTAAACCTTAAATAACTTTCAATATTTTACTCTCTATAAAAATATATTTTGTCAAAATTATAAAAGTTAGAAATGAGCACAAGATAACATCTGGTCATTAATAACAATAAAATAAAATGATCTGGAGGGCCGGATAGAATTACCCGTCTGCCCCGATCCAGCTCCCAGGCTCTGACTTTCACAGGTGTTCCTCCATGGTAGCTCTATAGTAATTAGTTTTGATACTCAAAAAGGATTTGATTCAGTCAATTGGTCTTTTCTATTCAATACTCTTTTAGCCTCAGGCTTCCATCCAAAATTGGTCAAGTAGATAAAGATAATTTACAAAAATTGAAAATCCCATTTTCGAGTTAATGGATGCTGCTCTGATTTTTTTAACTTTACTTGGAGAGAGGAGTTCCCCAGGGTAACAGAGTCCCCTGCTGTTTGCAATTAACACTGAACCTCTTGCAGCATTATCAGGATGAACACTAACATTAAGGGATTGAGGACAAAGAAAGAACACAAGATTTCACTCTTTGCAGATGACATTTTAACATATATTAGTGATCCAGTAACATCTATTCCAGCTCTTATGGACTCTTTTTGGGAAGATGGAAAGTTTTTGCGTCATAAAATTAACAAATCAAAATCAGAGGCAGTGGTGTTAAAAAGCCAGTGGCCCACAATCCTCTCAAGCAGCATTCAATTCCAAATGAATTGTTGGGGATTCAGATATCTTGGAGTCATTGTTGCCCCCCAAATCAGGGCCGGCCCTGGGCTAGCAGTGGGAGCCAAATTGCATTTTTTTTTTTTTTTTTTACAGTTTGACACACCACTCATTTCATGTAAAATGTAAAAAAAGCTAATAATCAAAACCATAAATGAAATAACTCTAAAGTTGGACATGATCAATAACTTTGCCTGATGCTGCACCCCTCCCTGTCTGATACAACTCGAACTTGAAGCTTGGTGGAGCGGATGTGCTCTTGTGGGAGACTATGACCACATATTTGGGGATTGTCCTAAGTTGGTTAATTTGTAGAAAGCGGTACACGATGATATTAAAAATGGCTTGAGTATTAAAATTGTATTGGGGCCAACTTCAGCTGAATTGGACATATTTAAGAGCAATAGTAGATCAAACTGTAATTTTAATTTGTTAAGAATTCTACTTCTCATTGCAAAGAGAACGATCACAGAGCAGAGACCCACATCACCCAAAGAACAGACCGAAAGATGGAGACAATGTGGAAGAAATCACAGCAAGACTTCAAATGAAAAGTGACTTATTTGGGGTTCTAACATATTTTTCAAAGGAATAAGGTTTGTATTTCTGTTTAGATTTTAACTTGTCATAGATCTGAATGAAATGGTGGTAAAAGCTTAAATCTAGTGTCAGAGTGGATTATTATTAGAATGAACTTAAATCACATTTTCTGATCTTGTGCTGCACAGCACATATAGACCTGCATCTACGTGTATTCAGTAAAAAACTTGACCCGATGTTGTCCTGTTTACACTTTATAAAAGCGGGAGGAGAACAGCATGTCAAAATCACCATAAAACAAAGACGTTTGACTTGACTTTTCTATTTTATGTCTAGTAAGTATTTTAAAAAGTGTTCTAATAAAACTTAAACATATTCAAAGGTTAGATATCTACAGTTAGATGTATAGTAGACATCTAAATGCAGATATCTCTCAAAACACTATTTAGACTTCTAAATGGGTAACACAATACAATAGATGTCTATAAGATAACTAATAGACAACTACAACAGATGTATGTTAGAAAACAATCACGATGGGACTGGAACACATGTAGATGTAGGAAAGACGTCTGATAGAGATCTAAACCGTGATCTGCAATAGACCTCTATGAATTAATGTCTATTAAAAGCTTAATGCACACAAAAACGTTCATTTTATAGTTTATTGGCATTATGTGATCATATCTGATGATGGAGGGATTTGTCCTCATGTCAGGTTTCAAACAAAAAGAGGACAGAGAAGACGAGTGAACGTCAAACCCATCAAGGTTCATGAAAGTCCTCTCACTCTAATGCATGTGAATGATGAAAACTGTTTGGATGGTGTAAAACTCAACCAGGGACAGTTAAAATTGTAAATTCATTTACAGGTTCAAATGGATGGCAGCCTTGCTGTTATTAAAACAGTGAAGGGGAGAACGTTGCCAGCACTACAGGACTTTTTAATTACAACTCCACATCCTTGCTTGCTGACGTCTAGGGAACCAGTTAATTAAAATCCTCATTATTTTACTTTTAATTAACTCCCCCTCCCCACCCCCCTTTGTCTCCTTGCACCATATGGCAGTATTCTGTGGTCAAATCAACTTAATTGAGTTAATTAGGTTGATCAGTTTAATTATTCAAAGTGCTCTGATGGAATGGAATTACTACCTCATCCGCTCTCAAAACAAGACTAATTCAAAATCCCACTTTATCAGCAAAATCACTGAGTATCCAGTGGGTGTCACTGGAGCTGGTGAGTGCTTCTGTTTTCGCTTTCTAGTTACTGCTTTCACTTGGATTTAAGAACTTTTAAATCCTTCTTGTCCTCAAAAACGTCCACAAAGAAAGGAAAATGTACTTTAACACCTCTGTATCAACACCTGTAGGACATGCGTGCAGCCGATTATTTTAAGGTCATCTATAACTCTTTCCATTTCTTTATTTGTGTGGTACGCGTCCAGGCTGAGGGAGACTCGTCTGTGGTGGTTCTGAATCACGTGTCAAAGTCAAGGCCCGGGGGCCGGATCCGGCCCTCCAGGTAATTATCATTTTGACAAAATGTATTTTTATGGAGAGTAAAATATTGAAAGTTATTTAAGGTTTCATTGATTTATTCTGGAATAATATTCTGTCTTTTTATTATTCATAATTATGTTAAAAAGTTACAGTTTTAAAGGTTAAGGTTAAGGTTAAAGGTTTTAAAGGTTGAAGCTAATTTTCAGCTACATGCTAGCTGTTTTGGCTAACCTAAGTTTTTTATTTTAATTTTTTTTCGTTTTTTAGGTTAATTTGGCATTTAGCTAATATTTTAGCTGGCAGTGATCAATTTCATCATCTTCAGCTACCAGCACTAGTATCTTCAACAGCCAAATTCAGCTTCCAGCATTCACACTAACATTATCACAGGTAATGCTATATATCTAGTTCATATTTATGTTAAAAAGTTACAGTTTTAAAGTTTTATAAATGTAGTTTCAGAGTGTTGAATACATGTTTATCCTGCTCGACCCGTGACCTCAGGTGTGTTTTGGATTCTGGCCCCTTGAGTGATTGAGTTTGATCCCCCTGGTCTACATGAATATGGACAAAATTTGCTCATGTAGAATAAAAACCTCATTAACTTGTCCTTGCTTGGCAGTAAACCTACTGGAGTCACTTCACTATCTGCATTGTTAACTAGAAAAGTCTTGTCCGAGGATTTATTTGTAGTTCTCCCTCTGTGTGTATTTGAACTTGTGTACTTGTTTCTGGAATAAGTACCAGTCAGAATGAAACTGGTCTTAAGGAAGACTGGAGGCTCTCAGCTCCTGCTTAGGTTCAGAGATGAGGCATAAATAAAGCAATGGGTTCAGGCTCGGCTAGAAAAAACAGCTGATGGAAAGTCTAAAAAGAATCAGAAGACAAACCACCATGAGTGTATCTGAGTTGAAATGACTAACATACAAGTCAGTCCTAACAGGATTTGGAGAACAGTTCAAATGTTCTGGTCGTCTCTGCTGATAAGAAATCAATTATTTACTCCAAGTCTGGGAGCATTAAAAGAATCAGACACATTCACTAATGCATGCAAATCAGGTTAATTGCAATTATCTTCATATCTTAATAAGCAAGGATTAAGGTCGAGCAGCCCCCCTCTATGGTGCAAGCTCCATGTCCCTCAAACCAATCAAGCTTCATTTACATATTACTAATTAGCTCTGTGAGCTTAAGCCCTAATTAGCAACACAGCCAAGATACAAATGAGGGTTCATATCTGCACTCGAAGTATTTGCAAAGGCAGATATTCAAGGTCACAGTTTGACAGAAAATACCTTATTGTGGGTCTCCACTATGTGGACACCAATGTTTGGATGGATAAACCATTGTTTCTGCTCACCAAAAAATGCTCAACCTTTAAGAAAAGATGTACTTTGATACTTCATTGGATCTATGTGGCTTTTATTGACATGCATTACTCGTATACACAAAATATTTTTACATTTATTTCTTAAACCAGGAGTTCAATCAAAGTCATCTTAAATCAGAATAGACAAAAACAAAGACATAAAACAACATTTTGGGAATTACGATTGTTTTAATTAATTGTAATCCACTTAAATCTGGATGATTCCAAAGGATCCAGATCATCTTCTATGTATAGTGTAAATACTGGTCTGCATGAAGGACCGACCAATCAGACGGCAGGTTTTTGGTGATTCCCACTAAACAAACAGGTGAACGGGATCGAATCAGGATCTGATTAAAGTGGACCAAAAACAAGATTGAAGGCAGTTTTAAACATCAAAATACATATTGAAAGCTTGAAGGAATTATTGAAAATTTGAAAAAAAAAATTGAACATTTAAAAAAAATATTGAAAACTGTTTTTTTTATTTGAAAAAGTAAATTAAATTTGAAACTTGAAAAAAAAACTGTTAGAATTAAAAAAATAATGTTTCATTGTACTTTTAACTTTCTTTTTTTTTTTTTTTCATTTTCATGTTTTCAGTTTCAATTCAGCTGAGTTGACCCTGATTTCACATGGGGGCGGGGCTTTGAGCTCATTGGCCATCAGGACGCGTTTCCCATGGAGTGACAGAGAAGACACTCGTTACACATTATCTACACTTTTCTGAGACACATTAATATTTTAAGATGTTTATTTTAAGATGTTTTACTCATTGCAGAGGAATTAAGAATTTTATTCAAGGAAAGAGGTTTGACGCGTGAAAGAAAAACGACATTTACTGAAGAAAACAAATGCTTACAGTTTAAAACTACAAATTGCAAAAAAACATCTTTTAATTGAAAGTTGTGTGTGACAGGTCTCCCTTGGGGGGCCCTGGTTCGTGCCTGGGGTGGGCGACGTTCAGAACTCCCAGGTGGTAGTGGCTCTCAGGTGGGTGGGGCCTTGTGCTGGGCCCCCAGGCCAGTGGGAAGGCCGTGCTCTGGCTGGGCTCACTTTCTGTGTTTGTATGTGAAGGTGTTTTGGAGCCAACAGGTATGTTTGTAACATTTAGGTGTGTGTGGACCCCCACTTCTTTAATCATCCTCCAACTCCCTTAACCCCCTCCCCTTTCTTTTGTACCCTTATCCTTCATCTCCAACATCTCACTCTTCTTCCCTTCCTTTTTCCAGTCCAGTCCAACAACAAATGTATAAGAAACATTCATTCATCCATCTTCTTACCCGCTTTGTCCACTTTTGGGGTCAGGGGGTTGCTGGAGCCTAACCCAACTACTGATGGGCTTGGCCCTGAACAGGTCACTAGGCTGTCGCAGGGCTACAATCACACACCATTCTCACTCATTGTCACTCCTAGGGTCAATTTAGAGCAGGGATGTCTAAGTCGGTCCTCGAGGGCCGGTGTCCTCCATGTTTTCCAACCAACAAACAAAATAATCAGAACAGTTCTGAAGAATACAGACACTATGAACTTTATCGCATTATTAAAGCTTCTTATTGGCCAAACACACCTGATCAGGTAATCAGCAGCAGATAAGACAGAGTTTCTGGAAAACCAGCAGGAGGCCGGCCCTCGAGGACTGACTTTAGACACCCCTGATTTAGAGTAACTAATTCACCTATGAAGCATGTTACTGGACGGTGGGAGGTGAAAACCCACACATGCACGGGGAGAACATGCAAACTCCACACAGAAAGGTCCCAGCTGGTGGTTCTGTTTCTGGTCCCTCAGTAAGGATTTGAACCGGGGACTTCCTGCTGTGAGGGGAGAGCACTAACCACTGCACCACCGTGCAGCAAGCATCCTTAAAATGACTGAAGTTTAGCCTCAATTACAGTAGAAGTTTATACAAAAGATTCCTGTTTAAAAAGTGTCCAACACAAGAGACCTTCAGCTCGGATCTGTGAGCTCAATTAGCTCAATTAGTAACTAGAAAAGTGTCATTCCCTGTGATAATGCTACTATAGATACTTTATGCTAAATCTGGTTGCTGAAGATGCTGAAGCTTTTTGCTGAAAATGGTGACGCAATTTACCTTAACTGCTGAAGGGATTTACTGAAAATGTCATTTTATGCAAAATATTAAATTTGATAAAAGACTTGTTAAAGAACTATGACGGAGCGCTGAAGTTGACCCAAATTTCTGAATATTTTTTAGTAAAAGTGCTTAAAAATCACTAATTCATCCTAATTTTGCAAAAATATTTAGTGTGTTGCTTAAATACTAACTAAACTCCAAAATGGCCTAAAATTCCTCAGTAAACTAAATTAGTCAAAAACATTAGCATGTTTCTAAAATAGAAGCTAACCCATAAATTAGCCTATAAAACCTCAGTAGATTACAAATTAGCTAACTTTTGCATGTTTCAAAGATCTTAGCTATATTCCATTTTTTAAATTACTATCAAAGATGAAAACGTAGCTCGTGAATATATTTAAAGGTTTGTTGTTAATCTACTTAAAATTTGAAGACTTTCTCATTCATTTCCTATGGGGCATATTTTGCTCAATATTTCAAAAGGTTTATGAAAACCAAAAATACAAGCAGGAATGTCCAAGGTGAAAGTTTTGGTACCAAGATTGCAGAAATCACTGAGTGATTGAGTTTTACGTGCCAAAAAACATACAGAGAGGAGCAGGAGAATCACTGTTAATAATTATTAAATTACTAAAAAAGTTGCAAGTTATAATAGGTTTGTAAGGTTAAGAAATGTCTGTACTGAAGGTGGAGGGTTCTGTGGATCCACAGACCTCAAGTTTAACCCTCACCACAGCCTCTGGCTCATAATTAGCCGGCGTGTTAGCAGTTTTAATGGGTTTGCTACTGTGAACTGTAGAAATACATAGAAGTCATGGGTCACAAAACAGTGATTGAGATCAATCAATTCAAAATCATAACTTTATTTACAGTCTTTTAACGCGTTACTAATTATTTGTAGACACGTTTTGGCAGATATTTACATTGTTAAATTGGCAGCTAACACAGCTTTTGATACGGTTCAAATGTCATTTGTAAATGAGCCTCAGCTCCACTTCTATATGGTATCCAGTAGAATATGCATTCCATTTGATCATCCAAAAATAAGCATTCTGCCAAGTTAACTACTCAACGAAATTAAGGTAACCTCAAAAGTTGAGACTTTTGAACAGTTCAACATCCTGTTGTTATGGGTGGGCTTTCTTCAGCTTTAAAGGCAGATATGTCAGAGACGACGAGGTGGTTCTTCCTCTTGGATTCACTCGCTCATACACTGATAACTGATGACTCATTTGATAAACACAGTACTCAATAGAAATAGACAGAAACTGAATAACAAACCATAGTTGTTTAAAAAACCTGTAGTCACACAAGGCAACGGTTGAAGATTTGTTTTTTTGGTACACCTTCAAGCAGGGTCAGATTTTTAAAGACAGTTTCAATTTTTGGTGTCTTATTATTCTCCTTAAGTCAATTTCATGAAGTTTAAGGTCCAATTTTCCTGGTTCTTTACTATAGGTTTGAGATGTGAACTATTTACAGAGTGTGATCAATTCTAAAGTTCGTTTTTCTGTCTTGAGTATTGGCCCAGTGTCGATGAATACTAAAGTCAGCAACCAGAGCAAATCTCTACAGATGTCGAGATGAATTCATAGTGTCAGGTGAATGCAGTGATGCTGAGCTGCCATACAGAGATTTCAATATATCTGGGAATAATCTCTACGAGGAATTACTGTAAAAGTAGCAGAAATCACAATATTCTCCAAAGTAAAAAAAAAACAATCTGTGCATAACCCAATAATAATAACCCAAGGAAAAGCCAAATGCATTGAAGTCAGGTCAGAGAAGGCAGAGGAATGTGTTCGGACACGGTCCGGCTTCATTGTTGCCCTCGATGTGAAGCTAATTGGACTAACTCTGGGCATTTTAAACTGAAGAGCTGCAGCTGCTCCCTCTCATCCGATGTGCTTCTTCAATGCAAACACATGGATAAGAACAATAGTTGCCTCTCCGTCTCCAGACCAAACATACACGTGCCTAAAGATTGATGTCAAAGACTGGAACAGTCAAAAAATGTTTCCATGTCCACAATCAAAGCAGGAATTCATGAGATGACTGTAGTGCTGCCACAAACGGTTAGTTCATTTAATCACAGATTATTTTTAATGATTAGTCGACTAATCAGGTCATGTGCAAACTTGATGTAAAGCACAAATCTTAACCATCACTAGCTTTAAACTAACAAAAACTACAAAAATATCTGCAATAATGGCAGTGAGAATGCTGTAAGCTGAATGTGGCTACTGAAGATGCTAGAGCTGAGAATGCTGAAGACCAAAGCTTGCTAAAATAACAGCTAAATGCCAAATTAGCCACAAAAAAACTGAAAAAAATGTATATTTTTGGCAATATTTTAGCATATTGCTAAAATGTTAGCTAAACTCCAAAATAGCCTCAAAAACTGGAAAAAAATGTGTAAATTAGCCAAAACAGCTAGCATGTTTCTAAAACTTAAGGCTAAACTCCAAATGACCCTAAAAAACTCAATAGTTGCCAAACATTTTAAAGTGTGTCTGTAGGTAAACGTGTGCAGAAGTTTCAAAGTGCACAAAGTTTTGGAGGGATTTGAGCAATTTCTCATGTATTTCCTATGAGGCATATTTTGCTCTACATTTCAAAAACCATGAAGTTTATCAACACCAAAAGTACAAGCAGTAATGTCCTGAACGAGCTGAATGTTTTAATACCAAGACTGCTGATATCACTAAAAGTGTGATTGAGCTTTTGTGCCAAAAAACATAAAGAAACGAACAGGAGAATCATAGTGTGAACGATTACTAAACTTTCACACAAAACAGACACTTAAGATGAGAGTTTATTAAACTTTAGTTATGCAGCCTCTGTCCATTCGTTTATGGTATTAAAACAAGATTAAATTAAATGAGATTAAATTAAACAAAAAAACGATTTTTCACTAAAGATAAAGTTTTGGTCGATTAATCGTCCATTAGTCGACTAACCGTGGCAGCACTACTGAGAACTATTTTTCAGCCGTATGGCTAATCTCAATGAATGCAGTCTTTTCCGTTTTTCCTACCGGACAGCTGTGGACATCACGACTGCAGGCCGTCTATTGCCTGTGGAAAGTTTCCTTCCTCTTAATTAGAGCAGTTTACCAGATTAGGCCTCATTAGGCTGCAGCGCTGGAGAGCGTCCACCGTCCTCGCAGGCCTCCAGCGCGTCCCACTTTAACTGCATCTCTGATGGTTTGGGCTGAGGCCTTTGAAATGCCATTCCTGAGGGTAATTAGCCATGTTTGTGTTGGAACCTGAAGTGTTTGGTTGCAGCTCAAACTATGCACTCAGAAACTGCAGACAAATAACAAAATCAAGAAAAAAAAACAGAAACTTTTCCAACATAGTTTGAATAGTTCTAATAATCTTTGTTAAAAAAAAGCTAACTTAAACACGATTAAACTGAAAGGCCGACACTCAATGCTATGGGTGATATTATTGCTGCTATGAGCATTGTTGGAGTCATTTGTTCTTTTCAACGTTTACAACTGGGAGCTAAGCAGTTTTATTTCTAAACAGCTGAGCTTGCTGGGAAAGACATTTACAACAGTGTGGCCCCTCATTTATCGACATGCTCACAAAATAACCTGTGATGGAGGAGATCAACAGAGTAGCATTTCAGATGTTTAAAACTGCTCAGCGAATAAAGTAAAATAAGTCCAGGATTGTAGAATGAAAACAAAGATCTGATTGTGATCAAAGGTTTATGCAACTCCAGTAAACTGAACACGGCAGACACAGCAAACAAGAGATTCACTGACAAGCTCAACAGCCAATCAGGACGTAGAAAATACAGCGTACTGTTTAAAAAAAGAAACACGTAGAATTGGGTGGAAAACAATAAAAAAAGGGGAACCCCGTTATAGCAATGATGAAAATAAAACCCTTAAAAGGGAGGGGTTGGGTGTTATCAGAGATGTCAGCCACTTCTCAAGAATATCTGGTGGATGGTTATCTGGATCACAAGGCAGCTCACACTTATGCTGAAAACATCTGAATTTCACCGTAATCAGTTCAACTCTGGAATCTTAAGTTAATTTTCTTCAACTTCCCGCTGGTGTCATCTTGTGTTCTTCACCATCCTGAACAAAAATAACAAAAGATAATTCCAACACGCTACTCTGGATCCGGTCTTCAGGCCGAGCACACCTGTAAGATCACCGTGGTGATCAATGTTCCTCTAGGCCTGTCCATTGGTCCATCTCAAAGCCTTTAGCTGCAGTTGGTGTTGCTCCATCAGAGGACGACCGCTGGTGCTGTATACAATGCAGGTGGAGAAAGAGGCACGAGTTGGTTTTCCATGTTACCATTTCCTCAGCACACCTGAAAGAAGCCAGAAAGGTGAGTCATTAATGAGGAAAAGGCTGATTGAATTATGAGATGCTAGTGAAGTAAAACTGATCGATTCATAAACAGTTTTTTAGTGAACCAGAGAAATCATCGTTGTGCCAAATTCTTCTACTTCTGCATCAAACTCAGGACCAAAGATGAGTGACGGTTGCCTGATTCAAATGTCAGCATTTCAGCCGGTCCAATCACAAACACCGACTTTCACTTCCATCCCAAGACGGTCAGAAGTAAACAGAGATGGGAACAAACGGTCCTTTTTGTCAAAGATCCAGTTCACACAACATGGGATGAAACACAGGGTTCCATCAAATCAGACGGCTTCCACTCCAAGCTTTCCATCTCTGCAGCTCCTACAACTCAGGTGTTGAGGTCTAAGGTACGCTCAGAATCCTTTTGGAGATTTGGTTGAAAGCCACATTGCTGTCCTGTATAAACGCGGCTCTTATGTCGTCCGGACCATCTGGATTTCAACTCTTCATCCTTCTTAGAACCTTCTTCCCAACCAGCTAATCCTTCAGCTTCTCTTCAGAAGTTTCCTTTTTTCCCTTTAGTTAACTCTGCTTTCTCTCAGTGCTCCTTCTCATTAAAGTCCCCATTACGGTTTTTTTATTTTTAAAAAATGTTCCCAGTAGAGTTTTAATTATGATTTTGAAGTTTTTAACCAAAATACCTCAACCTAAATGTCTTAAAAATACATTTTTCATGTTGATCTGAAGTTTCCCAAAATCTCCTCTGAGGGGGCGTGGCTTCTGGAGCTCCACCCCTGATCCCCCCTGTCTGATTATGATAGCTCTGTGTCTCACTAGCATAAATCTTCACCGCTGCTACATAAAAACATCCATCAATCTGGGTAATGTCCAGCCGTATGGTTCTGATCCGGATGTCAGCTGGACGAGGAAGTGAAGATCTTCATGGACAGAACTTCCTCCTCTTTTCCTGCGTCTGTTCTGTAAGAGCTGGTCCAGAGGTTCCTGCTTCAGTCCGCCTCAACAAGCCACACCTCCCATCACCATCAGCAGTTGAGGAGCTTCCTCATCCCCAGTAATCTATGGAACACGTTTTGGACTCTGGTCCTGCCAGTTCCGTCTTTCTGCTCCGGCCAGTTTCAATTAGTCCAGACGCCATCTGAGGTCCTGCGCTGCGATTTGGACGCCCAGCAGCAGCCTGATTTGAGTGGCGGGATTTGGGTGCAGCAAGAGTTAAAATATCTGGACTTTGTTGATGAGACTCAGTTTGGACACGTGATGTTTCCCAATAAGTTTGATCAGATAGATCCATTCATCTGTTTGCTTAATCCGAGGCATTCCTTTCAGGGTCACGGGGTCACTGGAGCCCGTTACTGTTGGGTACACCCTGAACAGGTCGCCAGTCTGCCGCCAGACAGCAGCTGCGGCGTGGGGAGGCTGCCTGTTCGGGCCTCCTGAACTTGAGAAGTTGGGACAAGAATGAAAAAGATCCTCTAATTTTATTCTTGTCTGTATGTTTTTGCCTCTCGGCCTGATGTGGGAAATCCAAGCTGGATCACAGAGAGATGGAAACACCAGAAGTGTCCATCAGCTCTGCAGAAACTATGTCTTCACAGGTTCTTGGATTTTAAAAACATCATCATAATGCTTCAAAGACCTCTGGGAATGCTTTGAAAATAGATCAAAGATGATTGGAGTGGGACTAAACAATCAATTCACTTTTCAAAAGATGAACAAATAAAAGATAAGCAGGACCCGGAGAAGGAGCCAGATCAGTGATGCAGCACGAGATCAGGGATTCAGTCAGCTGCTTAAAGTGGCCTCTGACCTTCTGATCAGACATGATGCTGCTGGAGTGTGTGGCGTGCAGGCCTCCGCCTGGCCGGTCGTGTTCACAGAAGATGGTTCCATTGATGTAATGAAAGCGATCTCCAGGGACCAGGCGGTTCCTACAGGTGGCACAGGTGAAACACTGCCAGAAGAGACAAGGGGGAGAGTCAATCCTGTTATTTCTAGGGATGTAACGAGTCAGTTAAGCCACAGTTTGAAGGTTTAAAGTGCATTCTACTGTTCATTCCTCACTATAAAGAACCTCAAAGTGGTATTTTGATCCATTCATGGATTTAAGAGTAATCCTCTAAAAACCTGCTGTGTGCAGCAGCCCCTCCCATAAATACGAGTGGAAACATGCTGATGTCAGCATGATGTGATGTGATGTTTTTTTGGTTGCGAGAGATTTAGGTGTTTGTTTAAACTTCCAGAAGAAGATCCAGCACATCAGAAGTGGTTGGATTTTATCTTCAGGAGCGCGACAGACCCACCAGCAACTCATCATCTGTGACCGCCACTTCACAGATGACGGTTTGATAACCTTAGCATGTATCAAAGTGGATTATATCTCAGAGTCAGCACCATTCCTAACT
>NC_050523.1:26354906-26358371 GCF_002922805.2 Oryzias melastigma | reverse complement strand
AGCTCTGCAGAAACTATGTCTTCACAGGTTCTTGGATTTTAAAAACATCATCATAATGACTAAAAGACCTCTGGGAATGCTTTGAAAATAGATCAAAGATGATTGGAGTGGGACTAAACAATCAATTCACTTTTCAAAAGATGAACAAAAAAAAGATAAGCAGGACCCGGAGAAGGAGCCAGATCAGTGATGCAGCACGAGCTTTATTCAGCTGCTTCACTGCTAAGCCTAAAGTGGCCTCTGACCTTCTGATCAGACATGATGCTGCTGGAGTGTGTGGCGTGCAGGCCTCCGCCTGGCCGGTCGTGTTCACAGAAGATGGTTCCATTGATGTAATGAAAGCGATCTCCAGGGACCAGGCGGTTCCTACAGGTAGCACAGGTGAAACACTGCCAGAAGAGACAAGGGGGAGAGTCAATCCTGTTATTTCTAGGGATGTAACGAGTCAGTTAAGCCACGGTTTGATTCACAGTTTTAAAAGAAGTCATACCATTAAAAAAATCTACTTTTTGAGGTTTTAAGTGCATTCTACTGTTCATTCCTCACTATAAAGAACCTCAAAGTGGTATTTTGATCCATTCATGGATTTAAGAGTAATCCTCTAAAAACCTGCTGTGTGCAGCAGCCCCTCCCATAAATACGAGTGGAAACGTGCTGATGTCAGCATGATGTGATGTGATGTTTTTTGGTTGCGAGAGGTTTAGGTGTTTGTTTAAACTTCCAGAAGAAGATCCAGCACATCAGAAGTGGTTGGATTTTATCTTCAGGAGCGCCACAGACCCACCAGCAACTCGTCGTCTGTGACCGCCACTTCACAGATGACGGTTTGATAACCTTAGCATGTATCAAAGTGGATTATATCTCAGAGTCAGCACCATTCCTAACTCCAGAGTCCAGACCCGTAAGTAAATCATGCAGTTTACTGTAAGCATAGAACGCACCAGCTAACACTACAACTTCCACGCATGTTGCTCCTCACGTACAGACGATTTTCTATTATTTCATTAACTGTAAAGGTGTGAGGATGCATGATAACATTTTATGAGGGATGCCACATGAAATGGCATTTTCTCTGTGTGTAAAAACAAATACTCAATGTGTCTTCAGGATCAGATTGTGGGTCAGGAGTGTAATGCTCCACAGTCTGCAGATCCATCTTTAAATCTAATTTTTTTTAATTTTATTGAATTTTTATTTCACTTATACATTTTACAATATGTGAACTGTATCATATTAATAAAACTATATTCAAAACATATAGTAGATCATTAATGTATTTCCTAATGTGTAGAAATGTGTAAACTCAAAATCGAATTGAATCTTCCAGGTATTAAAACAGGCCACAAAAATGTCTCATATTTCATAAATAATTTGTTTTTATAAATAATCAAATATATGGATATAGTTTACTCTGAAAGGCTTAAGAAAATCATAGTATGGCTCCTTTAAAGTCACAATTTCTATTTTTTCCTATTTTTTTTTCTCAACACAATGAAATAAAAGTATTTTAAAGCCTCGTTTTTTTTTGCCCCTTCCATCAAACCGTCTGTTTTCCTACTAACTAAAGGATTCAATACAAATAAACAGCCACTGCATGCGCACTCCGTGCTAATGAGTTACAGGGTGAGGAACAGATCTCAGCTTTGCTTGAATTTGCATTATTAGATGCAATCGCAGCATCATGAAATCCTGGAGGGACTGACTAATGTGAAACTTTTAAATCTGAAGGAGCTGCGGGAATTTCCCAAGAGGGAAGCAGAACAAGAACACGCAGCTAGTCCACGACACATACACACTCACAGCGAGGCTGCATGGAGAAATGTCACCAGCTCTGCATCTCTACATGTAGGGACCGGCCGAGATAAAACAATGTTTTAATTATCTGCACCAATGAACATGTTGACGAGTTTGAATCATTTTTTAACCGATTCATAAAGAATCGTTACATCCTCAATTACTCCCCATCCATCTAGACTCAAGATAACCTCTACAATGTGAGACCATCCAGCTGCTCACCTTCAGGTGATAAACGTTGCCTTGTGCTCGCATCACCATCTCACTGGCAGGTATGGACTGTCCACAAGCACTGCAGGCTCCACTGTGTCCAAACAACCTGCAAACAAAAACATCTGTTTCACAACCACATGATCCTACCCAGCATGCTCAGTTTCTCAGGTTTCACTGCAGCACAACCACAGAGCACATGGCAGTACTTCCCCCTCCCTTCTCATTTCATTACCTAAAATCCTTGTCTTGGAAGAGTGTTTTTCTTCAGTTTGGTTTCAGAGGGATACATGTCCTCAGAATACAGAGGAGTGCACTGATAGGGACAGAGCAGACTTCTGGATAATAACCATTACTGAATCAACTCAAGAAACACTCCAATCCTGGTTCCTTCAGTTTGTAGCTTCTCAGCTCCTGAACCGCTACAACTTGAACTCTGAATAAAGTGGGCCTGTTTTCTCATGTCGGTTACCAATGCTGACACTCAAGGTCTCATTCTTCAGCTGCACAGAATAATTAATGTTTTATCTTAATCCTGAGAGTCATTTAATGAGATCCCAGCTCATGAAATATCAGTCTGATGTGAGCTCTCTGCATACCGTCTCCATCTCGTGTTTAGGAGGCGGAGGACTTGACCTGTGTCCCTCTGAGCTCCAGACTGGAATCAGAACGTTTGCCTTTTATCAAAATGTGCACATGACCAGATGTCAACATTAGGATCTTCCTTTATGTTTTTGTCTTCTTTACATTGAATAAAGAAAATAAAATACATTAATATCAAGAGATGAAAACTACACAGTAAAATAAGAAGTGTTACTGTAACTTCAGAGTTAACTCAACTCTTTTGGGTGTTAATAACTCAATAATAACAGAAACTTTAGACCACATGTGTCAAAGTCAAGGCCCGGGGGCCGGATCCGGCCCTCCGGGTAATTCTATCCGGCCCTCCAGATCCTTTTATATGGAGAGTAAAATATTGAAAGTTATTTAAGGTTTAAGTTGATTTATTCTGGAATAATATTCCTGCATTTTTATTATTCATTATTATGTTAAAAAGTTACGGTTTTAAAACTTGCCATTCTGCTAGCTTTTTGGATTATTTTGGCATTTACTAAAATTTGAAGTTAAGATATTTTTTCAGCCACGTGCTAGCTGTTTTGGCATACCAAAGAATTTTTCATTTTTTAGGCTAATTTGACATTTAGCTGATATTTTAATTAGCTATCAGCTTCAGCGTTTTCAGCAACAATTTCAGCATCTTCAGCCGCCAAATTCACCTCACAGCATTCACACTAGCATTATGAAACTTCTTGTTTTTTAAAAGTATGAACTCTTATTTCTATTTTCTACAAAAAAAGACAGCTTTGATGAATTATAATGTTAGGAAACTGCAAAAACTTTTTCCTTTTTGTCTTAATCTTTTCTATATTTGGCACTTGGCTAATGTTTTAGCTGACTATT
>NC_050523.1:26326508-26354685 GCF_002922805.2 Oryzias melastigma | reverse complement strand
TAGTAATCTTAAATAAGAATTATCATTTTATATTTTTTAATCATAATGTACATCTGAGTTGTTCAGTGTGGGTCCGTGCACAAACACCCGATGCAGGTGGTGCGAATGAAAACAAAAAAAGTCTCTTAATATTCTTTAACAGTGGAACTTTAGCTCTGGTGTTCAGGCTACCATCTTTCATCTACCATAACTTTTTAACTGTTAACATAATTAATGTAATTCCAGAAAATTCTGAAGCAAAGTAAATGAGCCTCGCGCCGATACGCAGCGCCGACACGCAGCGCTGTGCAGCTGAGGTGTTTGTGAAATCCACGTCTATGAGCTGATCCTGCAACGGAGAAAAGCAGCTCTGTGCTGCAGCGCTCTCATTGACTGCATACGTCTATGAACGCTCTATGTTAGTAATAATTTCTATATCGAGGAAAAGCCCCCCAAAAAAGTTGCTTTTCTCCGCGTCAGAATGAGTGGATTCATGGTGATCGTGCGAACGGTTGAAGATTTATGACAAGTCCAAAAAGCCAGTTATTCACTTCAATATTATTGGTGTTTTAGACTACGGTGGCCCTGAAGGTTAAATCACAAACAAATTCATCAACGCAAAACCTGCTGAAGATCTCCATGGCAATTAAAAATGAAAAACAAATAAACATCAAGTTTAAGAAATCAAAATTCCACAAACCAAAGCAATTAAAAAAAGGAAATGTTTCAATAAAAACAAAAAGTTAAAATATCTAAATAAGTGTTAATAAAAGGAAGCATCAATAACTGGATGATGATGTTCATCCATCATGTTAACAGATATTCTTCATGAAGAGCCTTAACCATGAGTGTCACTGCTAACCCAAACAGCTGCTACCATCACAGGATGTTTGAATTCAGGACAAACAATGAAGTGATACTAGATCAGCACTAATCACAAAAACTTTAAACGTTTTTTTAGTTTACATTTCCGCTCCGTGAAGCAATTTTTCATCTGTTTTCAAAGCGTTCCCAGAGGTCTTTTCATCATGAATCTGCTGTTTTTAGCCAAAATCTTAGAACTTGTCATTCTCTAGGACATAGTTTCTGCAGAGCGGCAGGAGTTCATTAAAAATTCACCTCTGAATTGCCTTTGTAGCCCAGGCCGATATCTCATGAAATCTTTGTGTGCTCGCTCTGCTGCTAGCTTACAGCCCCTCACACCCTCAAGATAACATTGCAGTGCGACAAAAACTGAGCAATATCGTCTCTATCCAGTCGTACAGTTTGATCCAGATTCCAGCTCAGAGTTCATGGATCTACTTGTCTGCAGGTGGACGCATCAGAATGGAGCAGAGCAGGAAGACTTTCACTTGCTGTCACAAATTAAAGCTTTTTCAAACTTTTTACTTGAATAAATGAAATACTTGGAAATTCAGTTTAAATTCTAATTTAATCATTTAATGCATGTTCTCTATCATGTGAAAAATGCTACAGAAACATGTTAAAAAACACCAAAAATGCTAATTTAATTGCATCAATGAAATAATAGATGACAAGGAGCAGAAAGAAGTAAACTTATAGCATCTGCCCCATGACTAAATCAACCAAATGAAATCAAAAACACTTCAAACAAAAAGATGATCTTTCACATAGGTATGTATAAACAAAAATAAATACACATTTAGATAAACAGTTGTCTAAACAAACCCTAATTTAATTCCATTTACCCACACCATGTCCAGTGGCATTAACTATACAAGATTTATGAAATTATTTTCTACGTGACCTAAGGTGTGTTTTGGCTTTTGGCCTCCTGTGTGACTGACGTTGACACTCCTGTTGGAGTTAGACTGAGCTGATGTCCACTCTCATATCCACTTCCTACATCATTTACTCCCGTTACTGTCGGCCATGTTCAGCTCCGGGTCAACTGGACCCAATTGTATTATCAGAAAACATACACACACACTAAGCAGAGCCTCCTTGTGTTAAACTAAAGACGTGGAATGTCAGCTCGGAGGAGCAAAGCTCACCTGATGTAATCGTTCTTGCAGAGGATCATTCCACCTTTACTGTAGCAGGTGCTGCTGAACTCGCCCAGCTGGGCGTGGCAGCAGGAGCACTTCAGGCAGCGCGTGTGCCAGTACCGCTCCATGGAGAAGAGCAGAAAGCGGTCCAGGATGCGGCCCCCACATCCGCCACATGACCTTCCTGTGGCTCCCCCACCACCCATCACCGTCACCGTGGGGGCCTCCACTCTGCTGTTGACCATCGCAGCCTGATGGGGCAAAGACACACGGTAAAAACAAAGACTTTATTTATCACCGATGAGCTTAATTAAAAACCTGCATCAAATAGGCAAAACTTCCATGATCACAACAGAAAAAAAACCCAACTAAGCAGCATTTACAATTGTATTTCACTTGAAATTCGAGAACTTTTCTCTTTTTTTGATGCTTCAACTAAAAGTATCTTGGATTTACCAAATACAGCATCACCACGTCAGCGTTGCAGGAAGAATTCACAGATTTATAATGAAATAGTTGCAGTACCACTTTTGATTTTCATTGAGTTGTTAAATGAGCAGCAGCCGCACAATTTGTCCTCCTGAGTGTCTCATTTCAGCAGGGCCATGTTCAGCTTTACGACTTCTCTCTCAGTGCAGCAGCTGGTCTCCTGAAGCGGAGCGGCTGCCCTCAATACCCTCACTTCTGGAGGAGACACCTGGCTCTAATCAACCTCAGGAACACGTTAGGAAGCCCAGGGCTACATTCAAAGCACAAACATCCGCGTGGTGAGAGAGCAGGCCTCATTATTCATGCAGGAACACACACTATGAACACAAACTGACAGCATTTCTTTTGTGTGCAGCTTCAACTTTTCATTTCAGACCATGTTAGAAACTTCTACAAGTCAGAGCAGCTCTCAGACACTCCCAAAGGCTTAAAACTCAGAAACTACAGTGTCCAAAAGGAAATAGACTGTGCTAATAAGGATGCAATGAGTGTGTTCATGTTATTGAAGAACGATGCATCACGGACACAGTATGGAAGCGTTTGTCACTCATAATTCAAAATAAAAGTCAATTCTGGAAATGCTTTTTCATTTTCAAAATGTAACTCCATTATGGAATGAAAAAGCAATTCTCAGAATGGCTTTTTCTTTCTCAACACCGCTCATTCTGTAACCTAATTCAAATGATAAAGAAAAACACATTTGATATTTCATTTTCAATAAGTTTTCTAGTAAATTTGTACCAAAATTTAATTAGAAATATCAAATGTTTCTTCTAGTTTCAGTCCCCACCAGAAGCCTGGTCTCTAGCATATTATGCTCACCTTGTTTTCATAGGCATTTAGAAGCTTTAAACTGGAGCACTGAGATGTATTTAAAGAATTTGTGATAATTTATTACAACTGCAAGTGTAAGATAATATTGTGTTATTGATGTACCAGGTTGTCCACATGTTAAAGTCCCCCATGACATTTTTTATTTTTTAAAAACATCCCAGTAATGTTTTAATTATGATTATGAAGTTTTTAACCAAAATCCCACAACCTAATTGTCTTAAAACTAAGATCTGAAGCCTCTGTTTCCAAAATCTCCTCTGAGGGGGAGTGGCTTCTGGAGCTCCGCCCCTGACCCCCCCTGTCTGATTATGATAGCTCTGTGTCTCACTAGCATAAATCTTCACCGCTGCTACATAAAAACATCCATCAATCTGGGTAATGTCCAGCCGTATGGTTCTGACCCGGATGTCAGCTGGACGAGGAAGTGAAGATCTTCATGGACAGAACTTCCTCCAAAATCCTGATTCTTTCTCCTTCCAGTTCACCAAAGACTCTTTTAGCTAATTCTCCAATGTTTATTGACTGTGATCAATACATTCAATCATTGGTTTCTCAGAGTTCTTGATAAAATAATCAAAGCTAACATCAAAATGCTCTTTCATTGATTTACAATCCTTTCCAACTGCGGTCAAATGAGCCGCCGTTCACATTTCCGTGGTCACATCAAGAAGCTCCGTGGAGTCTGGTGGAGATTTTCCAGCGTTCTCAGTCCTGCTACCGTAAGTATTGGATGAAACTCACACCAAAAATCCAGTGATGCTGATTTGACCACAGAAATGTGAACGGCGGCTCATTTGACTGCAGTCAATGTGAAGATACCATCTTCTCTTCTCCAGAACCTGAACTAGACACGCTAAAACTAAATGATTTCTTATTACATTTGTTCTCTTTAGTAAAAAATTCCCACACAGACATGTCAAAAAATCTAAAAACATGATTTTCATCGGAGGAGTTTAAAGTAAGGATTTACTGTAAACAGAGTATTTTCTGACAGACTCATCACCCTGTCACACACGTGCATGAATGCACTTTACAACCTCATCCTTTTGTTCTGTGCTGATCAACCAATCAACACCCTCCTACCCTCACCAGCCAATCAGATCACAGAATTTTACACCGATGGATTAAAATAAATGCGTCCTTTGTTTCTTGTAGATCATTTTCACTATATAAGAGCAGGTCTATACTGTGGTTAAAATGATTTCCAAACATAATCATGTTGATGAAAACAAATCTCCACAGAAACATTTAGGTTATGATGTGTGCTAGCTTAAAGCTAACGCTTGGTTGACCTAAACATAAATTACTGACGAAATGAACGTCTTTATAAACTCACAGATATGAATCTTACCAACTCTTTTAAGAAAATATTGTAAACTATTTAGGGTCTAAAGTACAGTTTCTTATTCTTCTTGAAAAAAAATGTGTACTTCTATAGCTTGATCTCCACCTAGTGTCCAAACTGAAACGTCCTCCAGGAGAAGCAGAACAATGTTTCCAATGTTAATGATCTGAACATTTTAGTTAGAACTTCTCCTTTAGAGAATCTATGTAACACTGGATGATATTAACAATCTCATTATTTCACTGATACATTTACAGTATGTGATCTGGATCAGATTAATATCAATACATTCAAAACCTAGAGTAGATTATTAGTATATTTCTAAGCAAATGTGTCTAAATGTGTAAACTCAAAATTGAATTTTAGAATAAAAAAATTGAATCAAATTGTTTTTGGAAACTATAATCGATACCGAGCCCTAAAGTTCTGTGTGAAGCCAAAAGCTGAAGGACTGGTCCAGAAAACCTCTAAACATCTTCATCTAGATTTAGGGGAAAACTTTGAACGATTATAACGAAATTAGGATTTTAGAAGATCTATTAAATCCTTCTCAATGATTGAATTGTTTCTCCGTGGATGTGAAGAGAGCAAAAAACTCAGAGATCCAGCACTCTTCTTTCTCCTGGTGAAGGACAGAACAGAGCCGTGTTCACGTGTCCAGCAGCGTTGTGTTTGTATCATTTCATAAACATCAGAGGTTCGGACAGAGTTCTGACGGTCCTGACGAGCACCGGCGGGAATGAACGTCCACTCACCGCTGCACAGCCGCGGCGGCTCCGCTCCCGGGCCGTTCTGGGTCCGGAGGAGAAGACCAGCTGTTGCAGGAAATGTCGCAAACTTTGGCGCTGCTGAGGTCTCTGCGGGCAGCTATGGAAGAGCGACCGACCGCCGGAAGCCGCGAAGCTCCGGATCGAGTCCGATCCCCTTCATGAGGCGGTTCTGACGTGGAGACGACCGGCAGCACGTCACCGAGGGCTGGAAGGCTGTCAGTCCGAGCAACGCAGCGCGAACCCCGGAGACACGGGCAGAGGACAGTCGCAGCTCCGCTCGCGTGGTCTTAAAGCGCTAAAGCCCCTCCTTCTGTGACGCAATGAGAAGGCGTGGCTCCTGTCCAAAGTCAGCGTGATGGATGGGCTCTGTTGAGAGGAGTCTTTTGTTTTCGTCATTTCATTCAGTTTCATCACAACTCAATACATATGGAGCTATATTGAGGCCATAGGTATTTGAAACCCAAATAAAACATTCTGAAAAAAATTGGTGTTTGCCCCGCCCCCAAAAAGTAAAATGTAAAAAACTTTTTTCTATTCTAAAATAAACGTACTTATTTTCAGCTTGAAATGTTCCATTTTTTAGGTTTCAAAACTCAAAATTTTGATTTCAAGACTTTTTTCAATTCTTTTTTTTTTCATTTTCGAATCTGAAAATTTCAGTTTCAAAACTTATGACCCATTGTGGTTCATTGGGGCGGGGCTAACATGAAGGACCAATCAAAATCGATGAGGGTGGGACTTCAGTTCTGGTGCGTTCACTGACTCTGAGAACTGTGATAATTACAGTCAGAAAATGTCTGTTTAGCCTGTACTATCATAGTCTGAGGTTGTCTCAAGACGAGTGTAAAAATCAGTTTTATCGAGTACAAACCACATGTCAAAAACAACGTTCTAGCCCGTTCAATATTATTGTGTTAGATACAGGTGTAGACAAGACGTTGGAAAGCTTTAACTTTTTTCTCAAATACATAGCCACACATGCCAAATTTCATTAGTTAATTTTTTGTGATACCAACAACTTTTTCAAAACAGCTATTACACAGTCCTGGACATTACCGAACTATAACTGTGTAGTCTTAAGATTTTAAAAAAGTTAAAATCTACAAACAGTGGGATTTGAACCCGGGGGAGTTCTTGCAAAATGAGTAAACATGTTGTAATATGGAGTTTTTTAATTATCATTCAGGTTTTTTTATGCTATATGGTGGCACAAAAATCGTTCCGTACAAAAATGCTATACAGCTTTTGGTGTTGAAGGTATTTATTTATTTTTTTACGTTATTGAAAAATATTGCACATACAGAAACACTGACATTTCACAAAATGTGCCAATAACAACATTTTCACATTTGCCAGGAAAACGTACAAAACAATTAAACAAAGCCATACAATTGCAAAATAAATCAGGTGGAGAAAAAAAAAACCAAAGGTATGGATTCTGCTAAAGGTTCACTCTTCAACTGTTCTAACAGCTTTTTTGTCAGTACAGGATTCAATATCATTTATATACAGTGTCATTTCTTTCTGAAAAATATAAAACAGTTTTTTGTTAGTATATTTACACTTATGATAGCCATAATTATACAAAAGCTAACTATTGTCTCTGCATTAAATCTCTCTTGAACAAAATATCCAAAAACAATATGTTTGTTGAGTAACTTAGTCTTTACAAAAGTGGATTGTTCAAAAACAAGTCAAATCTTTCCAAAATACTTGAGTGAAAGTGCAATACCAAAAGAGATGAGGCACACTTTCTGGTGAGGAATGGCAAAATGAGCAGTTTATGTCTAGATATTTTTAAATTTTTATTTTTTTTAGTGTTTCACAGGGTAAAATGTATGAATAATTTAAAAAGAAAAGTATTTAATTTAATTGGTGATGAAATATTTGTTGGGCAGAGACCAAACTTTTTCCCACTGAATACTACAAGCAAACCTACTCCAGTGAGAAATTAAGGCAGGTATCGTGGAAATAGCTCTACCGATACCACTCCTGGACAGCAGGGGGCAGTACTGCGCTTTTCAATGCTTTTGACAAAGAAGATAGGAAGTGCGGGTGGAGGGGGCCAGACGTGCAGCGTTCATTAACATGAGTTTAAATTTAGTTCGCATAAAAATGGATTTTTATGTTCAGTAATATTTATTGTACTTTCATCTGGTATTAAACGCTGTTATTCTACAATTATTGTAGTGACGTGGTGTGGTAATATAGTTTAGCACAGCGGGCTAGTGTTTAGTGTACTGCTCCCAATCAGGTTAAGGTTTCCTATTTTCGAGGGTACGTGAACGCAGCATTGTTTTGGCTTTAAGAGGAGATCTTCGTTCGGACAGACAGACAGCTGGACTTGGCTCTAACACCGTTATGAAAGAGGCTGAATAAGTTACATTCGATGTGCCCATTTGGAACAGGAGAAGCACGAGAGTGAAGGTGTGTACTCGTTTATTTCTTCACGACGGAGCGACAGCTAGGAACTTTCGTTAGCTAAAGCAGGAACTTCACCTTCAGCCTCACAGGGAAAACAGCAGCGACACAAACACATCAGCTCAAATCCGGGAGTGAGTTCAGGTTGATCTCATTCTACTGATTCGATATTTTACCCTCATAATAAAAACGGGATGCTACATATTAAAGCTATTTGAAATGTGTAGCGTTAAATTCAGACGTTTTTTATTTATTAATTAAATTATTTCAACAACGTCTGGTGACAGTACCGGCAATGGAACATCATGGATAGTGTGATCGCATCTTCCTGGAAGCAACCCCCCCCCTCCCTCTCTCTCTCTCTTTCCATAGTGGCCCACACCCTACAGCAGTGGACGGCACTGCGCATGTTCAGAAACTGGTACCGCCGCTGCAGTCAAACCGAGCATCACTGCCTGCATCGCTGTGATTCTAACACGGAAGGAAATATAAATAATCAAATGCATTGATAACTAAAACTGTCACCCTATAGACCAAAGTTAAGGCCCGAGGTCCGGATATTTGTATGGAGCGCTCCATTAATGCCAGATATTGTTGTCATCAATGAGTTATTCATCACTAGACATGACAATCAGGCTTTTTACTGTTGTTCAAGATAGTAAAGATATTGGAATGGTATAAAACAATGAGACATGGTTTAGTAGACAGAGTAAAATGATTATAAGATGATTCATTTTGGTCCAATTATAAAAAGGAAAAAACTCTGATCATTAGAAAAACAATTTCCCAGGTCGTGGTAATAATGTTTTTGTACAAAGTGGAACAAATGAACAACATTTCAAACTTTTTAAATAAATAAATAAGTTATAAAATAGGAAATGTAATGTATATCTGATGCATGGTTGTGATTTTATTCTACACACAGACTGAGATTTACACAAACTGTTAGACTCCTCGATCTGTATTTATAAATAGATCAGTGTGTAGTCGACATCGCTGTAGACAGCTAGCGCCCGTTATATATGAGCCGGTCCACGCCCAGATCAGCGTGACACGGTCTGATCTGGCTGAGATCCACTGCTGATCCACTGATGGTCCTGCAGACAGGAGACAAGGCTCAGTGAGACCTCCATCCACGGCGAGGAGCGGCGAGGTCCGGGCAGCACCTGTTTTAAAGCATGCAGTGGGATGAATTCATCCGGCGGGCGCAGCAACACTGGGCTGGGGGCTCCTGTTCTACAAGTGGACCCACCCAGCCTCTATCAGAAGGACTCGGGCACCTGCAATAATTTACTAGTGAAAAGTCACACTCTTGTTTTTCCAGATCTGTAAAAAGCATCTATACCATTCCAATATGGCGTCCAACTAGCATGTCCTCTCTAGTGACATTTAACTCATTGGTTGTCATATTCAGTTAAAATGGGGATGGAGAAGATATGGCTGGGATTGGTTTTCTATGTTTTGGAAAGTAACAATTCTTTGAGAGTACTCTCACAGGATGTGATGCCCTGTACTTTACCACCACTCTCTCTTCTAATAGGTTTGGTACAGGTATGCGTTTTGTTTCTTAGTTAACAGTCGGTGTTTCCAGGTGCTCTGGAGTGGTGACTGTCTAGTGGAGGGGAAGCAGGGACACTGAGCCCACAGGCACAGCTGGGACAGGATGCCTCTGTTCTTCAGGAAGAGGAAGCCCAGTGAGGACTGTCAAAAGAGGCTGGAGTATCAGTTATGCCGGGTAAGAGCCATCGTTCACACCAAAACTCTGCTGCTGAACAAGGCACCTGTGCTGTGATTACATCACTTACTTTGTATTTTTATTGCTCCATATTTGTTCATCATTCCTCTAGTTAATAATGTGAAGTAAATTCTGTAAGCCACATGTGTCAAAGTCGAGGCCCGGGGGCCGGATCCGGCCCTCCAGATCAATTTATTTTATTACCGTATTATTAATGGTCTGATGTTATCTTGCGCTCATTTCTAACTTGCATGATTTTGACAAAATATATTTTTATAGAGAGTAAAATATTGAAAGTTATTTAAGGTTTAAGTTAATTTATTATGGAATAATAGTCCTTGTCATTCATAATTATGTTAAAAAGTTACAGTTTTATAATTAGCATTCTGCTAGCTTTTGGACTATTTTGCCATTTACTAAGATTTTCTTTAGGGTCTTTTGGAGTTTAGATAATATTTCAGCTACATGCTAGCTGATGGTTAATATTTACATTCTAGCTGTTTTAGCTAATTTAGGCTGATTTCTAGTTTTTTAGGTTATTTTGAAGTTTAGCTATTTTCAGCTTTGGTAGAAGGATGCTGAGTCTAGAGCTGCCAGGAAAGAGGTCTAGAGGAAGACCAAAGAGGAGGTTTATGGATGCAGTGAATGAAGATGCAGTGAATGAAGACATGAAGGTGGCTGGTGTTAGAGTGGAGGATGCAGAAGACAGGCTTAGATGGAGGAAACTGATTCGCTGTGTGGGAAAAGCCCAAAGGGAAAGAAGAAGAAGCAGCTATTTTCAGCTACATGCTAGCTGTTTTGGCTAATTTAGACTTTTTTTTAGTTCTAGGCTATTCTGAATTTAACTATTTTTCAGCTATATGCTAGCTGTTTGTCTAATCTAAGTGTATTTTTTGGTTGTTTTTTTTAAGGCTTATTTGGCATTTAGCTAATATTTTAGCTGGCTATCACCCTTAGCATTTTTAGCTATCAACTTCAGCGTTTTCAGCTATCAGCTTCACCGTTATTAGCTACCAATTTCAGCATCTTTAGCTCTCAGTACTTACATCTTCAGCGGCCAAATTCAGCTCACAGCATTCACACTAGCACTATCACAGGTAATGCTATATATCCAGTTAATAATTATGTTAAAAAGTTACAGTTTTGAAGTTTTAAAAATGTAGTTTTAGAGTGTTCAATAAATGTTTATCCTGTTCGTCCAGGAACCTAAGGTGTGATTTAGATTTTGGCCCCTTGTGTGATTGAGTTTGACACTCCTGCTTTAAGCAAATCAGTAACTCATGTGTTCTTCTCCAGTCTAAAGAACCAGGAGCTGATGACATCCTGGACATATCTTGTTGTGAACTCTCAGAGGTGAGGAAGTAGCTGCTGAAAGAGGACATTCATGAGTAATTTGAAAAGTTCTATTTCCAGATGAAAGTCTACCAGCTTCCATTTTAATTACAACTGAGTTTTACTTTTACAGAAATGTTTAGAACATGCAGAGAAAACATCACAGTCAATTTTCTGCTTTTGCTTCAGCTTTACATGTTGTTCTCTGAAGATTTTTACGGGCTATCACTCATAGGTTTTTAAATGTCTAAAAACAGCATAATCTTGGTTAAAAGACCATTGGGAATGCTTTTACAACAGATCAAAATATGATCCGAATGGGACTTTAAGATATACTAAATGAATAGAGTTCCTTACAGAATACATTTCTACAGTTATTATTGATGCATACATGTGTTATCTTGTCTGTGAAGAACACATACACAACACAACACATACACGTCTTGCACAGAGTATGTCAACCGTAGATGATCTATTAACATGGAGTATACAGTATATGAGTCTCGATGCTTTTTCCAGTCTCTTCCTTTGTCATTTTGGACAGCACTGAATGTTTGAATGAACTTGCTTGGGAATGTTTTCAGCTATTTTAATGCCTTTTTAACATGATGTTCGCTCAAATGAGTTTATGGAAAGAGCAGAGGCGAAGGTTTTTGTTCACATTTCTTCTCATCTGTTTTGTCTCAGGTTCCATCGAGTGCCTTCTCTATATGCAAGCTCTTCCAGAAAAAGGTGAGGGTCCCAGGACAGCAGCAAACAGTCCAACATTTCACTCAGCCTTGGCTGTACTGGTCAGAGTTTTAATGCAGGAACCAGTTCTGGGGATTGGTTCTTAAGGAAGAGGAGGATTTTGTGCTGCAAAAAAATGCTAACACAATCAGGTCAATTTAGCTGCTAATCTTTGACAAATGCAAAAACTAAATACAACAAACTAAATAAAACTATATACAATATGTTATAGTCATATTTGAAAATACTTTGGTTAGGATTTTATACTAAATGAATTCAAAAATGAACATTTCATGGTCTTGAGGAAAAGAATTGTTTAGTAGATTCAATAACAGTAAAGGGACATTCAAGCTTTAATAGTTTAATAACAGTTTTGATATGTAGGCGTAACTCAGAAACAAACTTTTCTTTTACAGGCTAATAGACACATAATAAAGACTACTGTTTCTGTTAATAGTCAGAAATAGTAACAAGTTACTCAGTACCTCAAGGACTCTGAGAGATTATCTGTGTACTTTTGCTCCAACTTCTCTTTCTCTGGTCTTAAATTTGATATAAGCCTTTATAATCTTTAAATTACGTTGCAGAAGCCTAAAGGAACCCTGTTTTAGATCTTAAACTGACTTTTGTCTGCAGCCTTTCTATTCTCCATCCGTTCTTGACTGTATGTCTCAGCACACAAACACAGCTAAAGAAGCTTTGAGCACTTTTTAGTGAGTGTCAAAACTATTTAATACTTTACAAAGTTATGCATCCATGTTTAATTCTCTCCCAGACTAAGTTTAACAGAATAAAAAATTGTACTGCCAGTAAAGCAAAAGGAGACTTGACTGGAGTTGACAGCTAACAACAGTCTCTTTGAGATCGGTAAAGCTATAGACCACATGAGTCAAAGTCAAGGCCCGGGGGCCGGATCCGGCCCTCTGTAATTCTATCTGGCCCTCCAGATCATTTTATTTATTGTTATTAATGACCTGATGTTATCTTCAATCAATCAAAAAAATCCTTTATTACTCCCACAATGGGGAAATTCTCTCAGTGGTGGGCAGCAGCCGCTGGACGGCGCTCTATCGCCCATTTCTAACTTGTATAATTTTGACAAATATATACGTTTATGGAGAGTAAAATATTGAAAGTTATTTAAGGTTTAAGTTGATTTATTCTGGAATAATATTTCTACCTTTATTATTATTCATGATTATGTTAAAAAGTTACGGTTTTTAAAGTTTGAAAATTTTGCATTCTACTAGCTTTTTTACATTTTTTTAGGGTTTTTTTTGGAGTTAAGCTAATATTTCAGCTACATGCTAGCTGTTTTGGCTAACATAATCTTTTTTTTTTAGGCTAATGTGGCATTTAGCTAATATTTTAGCTGGCTTTCATCTTCAGCGTTTTTAGCTATCAATTTCAGCATCTTCAGCTATCAGCACTAACATCTTCAGTGGGGAAATTCATCTTACAGGATACATTATCACAGTAATGCTATGTATCTAGTTCATAATTATGTTAAAAAGTTACAGATTTAAAAGTGTAATTGTCGAGAGTTCAATAAATGTTTATCCTGTTCTGACCTCAACCTAAGGTGTGTTTTGGATTTTGGCCCCGTGTGTGACTGAGTGTGAGACCCCTGGTTACTTACTGATGGTTACTGTCATTCTTTGGAGGAGAATTGATGGTGAAAATGTGAGTGAACGATCTGATTGTCTGTGTAAAATGTGAAATGAGAGAGCCAATGAAAGGTAGAGGGAACAACAGATCCATAAACATGTCAGTGGAAGAACAAAGCTGTTGTTTTGCGTTTGAATCAGTTCACTGTGTCAGAAGAAAGGTGTCAATATTTTCTGAATTGTGTGGATAAAACCTTGGACATCCAACTGATGTTCTGTTTTTGTTCTGCTTAGGTTCTTATCCTTCATAGCAATGACCTGAAGTACCTGCTGCCCAAAGGATGTGAGATCAGCACTCTGAGCACATTAAAGGTAAATCAACTTCATGAGCTTTGTAGAACAGACAGGGAGACAAAGGCGTATTTGAACCCCCTGGGATTTGGCATGTCGAAATTTCTGACCAATCAGCATCAGCCTTCACGTCCATGCCTGTGATTGGCTGCTTTTGTGGTTCATTTGTAACGTGGTGCCCTACTCTGTTCTGTGAAAATGGTTTTGAGTGAACTTATTTTTAGGTTTCAAGAGTAAAATGTTTTGTTTCCATATATTTTTCATTTTCTTGTGCATTTTTCTGTTTCAAGTCATTTTTTGAGCACACAAAATCTTAAAGGGGCCCTACCATAAAAATTAGAGGTTTTAAGTGTATCATATTGTTCATTCCTCACTATTAAGAACCCCAAAGCGGTATTTTGATCCGTTCCTGCATTTCTGAGTAATCCTCTAAAAACCTGCACTGTCTGCAGCAGCCCCTCCCATACCCACAAAAACGAGCAGGTCCTCACGATCTGATGTCACAGAGTGAGACCGCCCCTTTCAGGAAGAGTCTGCTCTGAAAGCTCCGCCCCAGTCTAACACCAACACTCAACTTCTTCACAAAGCTAGTGATGATCATTAAAAAACTTTCATTTTGAATGCAGAACACCGTATGTCTTCCAGTCGTGTCCTGTGAGAGAAACAAAGAAAGAATGGGTCTAGAACAGGAATTTGATCTGGTCCAGTTTCTTACAGAACAAAAGCTGGAAAGAGCCGGAAAGTCCGATGTTTTTGTTTAGAAAATACGTAATATTTATGTTTTTGTGGCAATTAAAAGTTATTTAAGAAAAGTTTATTTTAAATATTACAATACAGTAATGGATTACAACACTGTCTATATGTTTCTATAACTGTTTTTATTACTTTTACTACAAAATAAAACACACCAATTAAGATCCTGCAGCTGAGTAACTTCAAAATAAAATGCAATATAATCAAACATGATGTGTTTTATCATCAGGATTTTAGTACATAATTTTCTCATTTTACTGTCAAATAAAAGCAACATTTTTAAATAAAAGATTAAATAAACTGAGCTTTAAAGATGTGAGGCACAAAACTTATAATTCTGAATCATGTTTAATCGTTTTAAACTGCATTTGTTTGAAACTTCAGCCAGTTTAGTGTAATTTACCAAAATATAAGACTTTTATTTGAATAAGTGTGCAATAAAACACACATTTAAAGAACATTTCTACAGAATTTCTATGACGCTAAACTTTTTGCCATCATTCTTTTATGCGGTTTGACATATTAAACCTAAACAGAGTTGGCAAAACTTAATTAACTAATCGATTATTTATTTGAATCATTAGCATTTTTCCTTAAAGCTAAAGAACCACAATAAAGGGATAAAAGAGCCTCATGGGATTCCGGAGCCACAGGTTGCTGAGCCCAGCTCTAGGATGATGTCATGAAATGGGCGGCACCCACACACAGCGGCAGGCGGAGCTTCAGGAATCGAGTCGTTTTACTTCTGGGTAGAAAAAAACTCAGGAAAATAACTGATATTTCATAAATAATTCGTTTTTTAGTGTTCCTAGGGTAATATATGAACATATATATAGATATAGTTCAAAATCATGGTATGGTCACTTTAAAGTTTTGCACTCCAAAAAAATGGCACAAAAACCCTTCCATGCTGCAGCAGCAGACAGGAAAAAGACAGTAGAGGGCAGTGAAGGAAGGTCCCAACCCTAGACAGTTTGGGGTATAGTCATTCATTTGGTTCCTGTCTTGTTTCAAAGGTCTTGGATCTCCATGAAAACAAGCTAACTTCACTTCCTGAGGACATCGGGAAATTGGTCACACTGCAGGTAAATCGACTCTTAGCTCCTAACAGAGGACGGCGTAAATCAAGGTTACTCATCGTATCACATCTATCCTTGCTGTCAGATTCTAAATGTAGAGAAGAACCGGCTGAAGGTTCTGCCAGAGTCAATCGGACATCTACAACTTCTGCAAACGCTTAACTTGAAGGGTATAAATGGCTCAATAAATTTGGAGAGAGAGGACGAACCTGCTTGATCTAATGACTGATTGTGTCGGCTGCCTCCCAGGGAACTGCCTCAGCGAGCTGCCATCGTCGGTAGGCTCTCTGAGAAGCCTGCGCACGCTGGATGTGAGTGACAACAACATCACAGAGCTCCCCAAAGCTGTAGCATACATCCGCACTTTAGAGGTACGCACACCCCGCTGGTCAAACGTGAAATCTGACCAGTCCATGTGATTGATTGGACGTGTGTGCCGGGACAGATCTTTTCTCTGGATGCTGCCGTGATGTCCTACCCACCAGCATCAGTGTGCACAGAGGGAACAACGAGCATTCAGAGTTTCCTGTGCGCCGGTATGTTTCTCTTCATGCTTCAGCCCTCCTGATCGCATGTTAAAATGAGTCCAATAGTGGTGAGATTTATCAAGACTGCAGGAAACTCTTGAAAGAGCTGCACATCATCAGATATACTTTTGATTTCAAAAAGAACTCTGTTAAACAGAACACGTGCGCATGATTTCTATTGGTTGATATTTCAGGAGATTTTATCCATTTATTACTTGAGTCAGTGTAAGTCATTTCAATAGTTATTGTGTGTTTTTCTGGAACCTGAAAGTTTTTCTTCCACATCTGTATGAAACATTTGTTCTTTTTGGTTTATCCAGAGAAATTACAGAAATTATTTTTTCGTCTTTCCTTTATTAATTGTCACGTCAATCTCTGCTAAAATGACTTACAACTAGTGCATCTCATCCAATCCACACGAATCGATCCATCGTTCAGTGTGTCCTGGTCTGACTGGACTCAAAGCTTCCACAGAAACCAGCATGTCCACTCTAGATGTAGTTCTACGGAGAGACGATGGACTCACTCTGATTCGTATGTAAATTAGGATTTTTACGTATATAATTCTTGATTTGTAACTCATATAATACATTCTGTGCATTACTACAAAAACACTGTATTTTGTATTTTTTTAATTTCCCATTTTTTTTACTTAAAAAATATAATGTATTATATGAGTTACAAATCAAGACTTATGCACACACAAATCTAAAGTAATGATTAAATCGGGGTGATACTTATTTCTCTCCGTATAGTTCTTGCAGAGGTTTCAGAAATACTTGTTTGGACATTATGAAGCATTTCTGCTGACTTGTATCAAACTAAAGAATAAACACGGTTTTAGAAATGACATGGGGGGGGGTTCTTTTGAATAGAGATGTTTTTTAGAGCAGCGTGTTGCTTGTGTGTTGCACTCTAAGCTTCTGATAGATCTTCTCTTGGGTTGATAAACATCCTGTTTATCCACGGTGGACGTGACTCGTTGCTCTTCAGATCAGTCCCTGGGATCTTGAGTTCACTTTCGTTCACTTAACAGGGAATACTGTTAGATTTGAGTGGTTGCTGTGAATTTCAGAGCTGGGAGAGGAGTACTGCCCACCGTCCCAGTATCTCCTGCCGGTGCTGGAGACCGACTGTGGTAAGCAGAGCTCTGACTCTGTGGATGACATGGACGAAGCTTGGAAGGTACAGCAGATGACACAAAACATTATTGACCACAGCATCAAAAATAGACAAAGTTTTCATTGGTCACAGTGATGTCCACTTGGTGCAGCTGATCCGGAAAAAGGATATCTTTGACTTTTCATTTTAACCCTCGTGCTCTCTTATGGGTCCAGATGACCCACCCTTACATTGGTGTCTGATCCTCCCATGACAAAGGTGGACAGGATTAGATGTCTGCCACAGACACCAGTGCAGATTAAAAATCCTCAAAAAAAACCCCAAAAAACGTTGTTTGTTTTGTTCCGCTGCATGTTCACATTTGGATCATTTTAACAGGATTTATTTTATGAAGATCAAAATCTTTTGGGATTTTATAACTGTAATTTTTCATCTAAAGTGACATAAAAGTAAAGAAATTTGAGTGTTTTTTCTTTTAACATTTACTTTATTTCTAACTTGTATAATTTTGACAAAATATATTTTTATGGAGAGTCAAATATTGAAAGTTGTTTAAGGTTTAAGTTGATTCACGATTATGTTAAAAAGTAACAGTTTTAAAGTAGAGTGAATGTTTATACTGTTTGACCCTCGACCTAAGGTGTGTTTTGGAGTTTAGCCCCCTGTGTGATTGAGTTTGACTCCCCTGATTTAAACCTTCTTACCTGCTAATTATATGCTCAGTATGTTTGGGAATAATTGTTGTAAATTTAATTCAACCTTTTCCTTTTGTCTTCTGCAGAATAGATTCAGTGAATATGAGAAGAGAAAGGTTTGTGACCCATGCCACCATTTGAATGATTGAGCTCTGCTCTCATGGCACATGCATTTGTTGTAAAATGAACAGCAGTGTTCTTTCTCTTCAATCTCTGCCCACTTTTCCTTTAATTTTTCAAAAATCTGCTGTTCCAATCACGTAGTACTTTGAGTAAAGGATTTTGCTATTTTTTTCTATGTTGAACATTTTCTGTGAACCTTAGGGAAGTTTTGGTTAAATCTTTGTCGATCAAAAGCTTCTGAAAGTGAATGTTACAACCCACCTATTGTCTGGCAACAATAACTATGCTACATTCACAGTGTAGTTAGTATGTATATGTATGTATGCTACACAGACAACATCAAAAGTAACCTTTTATTTTGTTAAAGGTAAGAATGAACTTCTATAGGTCAACTAAGCGACATGCTTTAACCCTTTAACCCCAGAGCTCCAGTGTCTATGATCTTTGATTTACTTTTTAATTGCTAACACGATCAAAGTCATTCCAGTAGATTTTGAAAATCTACTGGAATGACTTTGATCGTGTTGAAAACTTCCAGCATGTTGATGATTTAGTGTTTAAGTGTCGGCGGCGACGCCTCAGGTGTTTAAGGGTTAAGCAAAGATTTAGCTGCTGCTGATCGTCTGGTTCCATGTTCTTGTCAGTTGACCGACAGTCTGTCACTGTTCCAGGAGAAGAAGCAGCAGGAAAAACTGGCGTTTGAGCGCCAGCTGGAGCAGAAGCAAAAAGAGCACACTCAGCTTCTCCTCATGAACGACTCTCATAAGAAAAACATCCTGAACTCAGTCCGGCAGGTAGAGCTCTTATCAGTTTATTACTTTAATCAGGCTTGATGGGTCAGATCAACTATATTTTTAAATTAGTTGACATCATTTTGTCCTGAGCACACTGAAAGTGTGTGAAAGACCAAATTGTAATTGTAAAATCTTTCTGCAGGTGCATTCACACCTTACGTGCGTGGAGTTTGATATATGATAGTGGGAGACATGTGGTGGAAACTTAATGCTGTAGACGGACGCAGTGCGAAGGTCTGCAAGCAGCTCGATTTTACCAGTGAGGCTTGAATCGGGGGGTGCTGCCGCCAAAATGTACATATCTGAAGTTTGAGCGGCCGCTGTGTCACATCTGCTAATCAGGAACTCAGCTTTGGGCACGTGACGTTTTCAGTGGCTTTCACTGCCGCGGCGGATCACAATCTCTCGATATACCGGCAGACAGAGAGCGAGGGCTGCCGGCTCGGGCTTCATCGAGACATCAAAGAAAAAGGTCTCCTAATTAATTTTTTTCCCCTGTTGGATTAATATGAAACCGTGAGCCTTCAAGCTCAGCCACAGAGACACAGAAACACAGTGGAAGCGGCTGTCATACAGACACAGCCTCCTGTACTGGGGAAATCTTTAAATGATAACCATATAAACCCAAACATGGAGACATGAATACTGATGTTTTTGTAGAACTCTCCACAATAAATAAACCTGATTTTGTGTCTTCATACATTCTGAGTGAGATTTCCACAGACAGCGTTCCTTATAGCGATCATCCTAAAAACATTAGCTGGTAGCTCCTCCCACATGCGGGTGTGGCGTCAAGCTCTGGTACTCATTTTTTGAGAGGCGACTAGCAGTGACTTTGTCGCGACAAAAGAGGGGCGGGGCATGAGGATTTGTCGCCTGAATCACTTTCAGTGTGAATGCACCTTTATAGTCCTAACTTTGGAGGTAAAAATATGAAAATGGTGTTTCTACTCTTTCAGTATTAGTAATATCAAAATGACTTAGTTCCACTCTGTTTGTAGCAACAGGAGCGGGATGAACTGGGCTTCAACGAGCAGCAACGGACGCAGGATGCTGAGAGGCTGATGCTGCTGGAGAGGGTTCGTCAAGCGGAGAACACCATCACCGGTCGGATCAGCACCCTGCTGATGGACAACAACAGGTAGTACCTGGAGAGATGGATCTGTGTGAAGAGCAGCTGCTGCTCATTCACTGTATACATGTCTGATTCTGTGGATCTGTGCAGGCAGGAAACAAATGCAAAGTTTCTTCAAGCCATGGAGCAGGAACGGTAAGTGGACCAATGATATTTTAAAGTTCTCTTGCATTACATTTACCAGACTGAGACAGATTTCAACGGTGGCAGGCAAACGGAAGCATGTAGTCAGTGTCAGTTCACCACGGAGAAGAAGTACAGAAAATATAATTTGTAGAAATTTAGTTTGTAAACATAGTGTCATTATTTGTAAAGGGGCCCTACCATGAAAAACACACTTTTTGAGGTTTTAAATGCATTTTACTGTTCACTCCTCTCGATGAAGAACCCCAGAGCGGTATTTTGATCCGTTCATGCTTTTAAGACTAATCCTCTAAAAACCTGGGCTCTTATCAGCAGCCCCTCCCATATCCACAAAAACGAGCGGGTTCTGACGTGATGATGTCACAGAGTGAGACCGGCCCTTTTAGGAAGAGTCTGCTCCGCCCCCAGGCTAACTCCAACATTTTCTCTGCAAAGCTAGCAGCTCGAGCTACCGGTGATCTACTAGCTAGCAAAAGGCAGACATCGTTTTACTTCCGGGTATGAAAGGAGTCCACAAAAATAACTCATATTTCGAAAATAATTTGTTTTTTTGGGTTCCAAAGGTAATAAATGATTATATATATATATATGAGTATAGTTTACTCTAAAAGACTGAAGAAAATCATGGAATAACCGATTTAACAAACCCATGAAACACTCCATGGGCTACACTCAAGGCCCGGAGGGCCGGATCCGGCCCTCCGGGTAATTCTATCCGGCCCTCCAGATCATTTTATTTTGTTATTAATGACCCGATGTTATCTTGCGCTTATTTCTAACTTGTATAATTTTGACAAAATATATTTTTATGGAGAGTAAAATATTTAAAGTTATTTAAGATTTAAATTGATTTATTCTGGAATAATATTCCTGCCTTTTTATTATTCAGAATTATGTTAAAAAGTTACAGTTTTAAAGTTTAAAAAATTTGCATTATGCTATTTTTTTGGACTATTTTGGTTAATTTAGGCTTTTTTTCATTTTTTTTTACGATATTTTGAAGTTTAGCTATTTTTTCAGCTACAGGTTGTTTTTTTGTTTTGTTTTTTAGGCTAATTTGACGTTATTTTATGCCACCTCTGAGTGTTTTATGTTCAACTATGCAGTTTATGAAGTCAAAGCACATTAACAGACATTTGTTAAGATTGTAGCCTCAGTGCTCATCACTCTGAGCTGCTGGACTGTCACTTTACACCTGTGCAACCATACAACTGCATTCAGGGTTGTTACTCGATAGGGTGCAAAAATTATTGGTTACTCAATTTATATTCCTTCAATGCAACCACATCGATGTGACTGAGGGAAGTTGGTAATCAAATGGACCTACAGTGTCCCCCTCTTCATTTCACGTATTCACATTTCAGTCACGTGATGAAAACTCAGGAAAATCAAGAGGGTGCATGACAGTTATGCATCAGAGGAGGTGCTGCGGTGCTGAGGTGTATCACCGCACAGCAGAGCCCCCTCCGGAGCGTGGATGGGGAGCGCTCCAGAAATGTCTTCAGCTGACTCAGAAGCTGCAGGAAAAAATGAATCGTTACACCCCTACTACTTGAAGATGCATTTGGAACCATGAGGATTGCGATATTTTGTCTCTGATCTTTGTCCAGGATTCATATGGAGCAGCTGACTGCCATCACACAGCAGGAGGCCAGTTCTATTCGGGAGAGGGAGGTAGCAGGTACCAAGCTGTCAGCACTTTACTGCTCACAAGCCCAAACCTTTAACTCTTCCTTTTTGTTTTCAAAGAGCCAAACTCAAAAAAGATTTGGTTGTAATCTTTTGACGTGGTTTAAAGGATTGTCTGCATGACTTCTGGAAAGTCTTTGCCGTTTGTTATTCAACCATGTGACAATGACAGCTGAAGGGCTGTAAAACAACAGACTCAACTGGTTCAAAAATTGAAGCCATGCTGTCCTCTGGACATTCAATAAATAGAAAAGAATTTGGACACTTCTTTTATTTTCTTAGTCAATATGCATTCATCAGGTGAATGAGTGAAATTAATTGAAAGGCATCTTGTAAACGTACTATTGTTAAAGGGCCTCTATCATGCAATAATCTATATTTTTTTAGGTTTTAAGTATATTATGTTCATTTTACACAAAAAACAATATTTTGATCCATTCACTTTCATTTCTGAGCTCTCTGAGCACCAGCCCCTCCCAATCTCAGAGAACGGCTGGGTCCATGTTCAGCGGTATGAACAGCCCCTTCCAGGAAGAGTCTGAGCTGCCAGTTTAGTTTTTTTAGGCTATTTTGGCATTTAGCTCATATTTTAGCTGGGTATCAGCCTCAGCTATGAGCTTCAATTATTTCAGCTGTCGACTTCAGTGATTTCAGATATCAGCTTCAGCGTTTTTAGCTATTAGCTTTAGCATTTTTAGCTATCAATTTCAACATCTTCAGCTATCAGCAATAGCATCTTCTGCAGCCAAATTCAGCTTACAGCATTCACACTAGCATTATCACAGGTAATGCTATATATCTAGTTCATAATTAAGTTAAAAAGTTACAGTTTTAAAGTTTTAAAAAATGTAGTTTCAGAGAGTTCAATAAATGTTTATCCTGTTCGGCCCGCGACCTAAAGGAGTGTTTTGGATTTTCCCCCCTTGTGCGATTGAGTTTGACACTCCTGATATAGGCCCCTAGAAAAACAATCAGTTTTTGTGACTTTAGAAACAAAATGTATTTTTTTTTTAAACAGGCTTAACAATATAATATGACTATGTGATAAAGTTCATACATTTGAAATACTGTCTTTTTTCTTCCTTGTTTGTTCTCCACATCGTTTTCTCTCTGCATCTTCAGCTGCCATGCAGAAGATGCTGTCTGACAGCTGTGCAATGACCCTCCTTCAGGAGGCCAGTGACCATCGCAGACAGAGTCTAGTTTCTGAAGCCTGCAGAAGGTGAAACCTTTACACACATGTAACCTCAGAGCATTTTAGCTCATATTTAGGGAACAGAGAAAAATCATCAAGTCCTCTCAACTGTTTTTTACCAGTTTGGAGACTTTGGACAAGAAATTTGACAAGATGCTTTCTCTCCAAGTTTTGGACAAATCTAAAGCCATTGCTGAGATCTTACAAGAGGTATTTTATTTGTTTATATTTATTTAACCTTTGTTTAACCAGGAATGTCTTGTTGAGATTAAAAACCTCTTTTCCAAGGGAGTCCTGGCCAAGAGGCTGCAGTTTGTAAAACAAAAGTACATAAACAGATAATAGTACAATTACATTACATTAAAATTTCTAGACTTATAAATAACACTGGCATGTTAATGAAGCAATAAGTCCTTGAGTTGCATTTTAAAGGCATTTAAAGGGAGCAGGTTTGTCAGTTTCCAATCTTACCACCATATTCTATGACAGGTAAAAAGGTCGCAGCAACAAAACACTTCTTTACTTCAAAAGAAAAGCAATGCTTATTGCTAAAGAAAAAACAAGTTTTACTTTTATTTCTTCAAAAGTTTTTTCTTTGTGCGGCTTAAAAGTGAGGGAGTCATCAATCCAGACATACTTATATTCATGTATTACCTCTATTACGTCTCCTTCAAGGGTGGACACTACAGGAAAAACTTCTGGAACTTTTTGGAATTGGAAAACAACATCCACTTGGTCTTGTCAGCATTAGGAACTAGTTTTAAGTGAATAAGTGAATGCTGGACAACAACAAAGGCTTTCTGCAGGGTTTCAATGGCCGAGCGAGAGTGGAACCATAACAATCAATGTCTGTGTCATCAGCATAGAAATGCAGCTGAGCATCAGTAATCTTTTGAACGAGGTCATTGGTGTACGCGATGAATAGGAGTGGGCCCAAAACAGAACCCTGTGGAACTCCTTTGTGAACAGTGACGAAATTAGTATAGAGATTTCCCTGTTTAACACTCTGACTTCAGTTATTTGAGTAGTTTGAGAACCAAAGAACTGCATGCTCTGACAATCCAAAGCTGATCAGCCTGTTTTTCAGGACAGCGTGGTCAACAGTGTCAAAAGCTTTTGAAAGGTCTATAAGAAGTGACGCACAGTTTCTTATCTAATGCTTCACTAATATAATTTACCACCTTCATGTAAGCGCTACTGGTACTGTGTTTTTCTGAAACCTGACTGGTACTCAAAAAGAAGATCATTGGAGTTCAGGAAATCTTTCAGCTGATTGCTAATAAGTGATTCCAAAACTTTGGACCAAACATACATTTGAAAGTGCCCTATACTTGTCCAGACAAGGCCATTGGTGTCAGACGAGCTTGGTAGAGGAATGAAACATGAAGTGTAGTGACAAACTGCATGTTCTCCACTTTTACTGCACAGGAGGAGATGCAGAAAGCGGCTTTCCAGGCCCTGCAGCTGCAGAAGGACGCCGTTCACACTTACATCCGCAACCAGGTATGCACTGATAACGTGTTAGTGTCTCTCCTGCTCCTAAAAGCATTTATGTTAAAGATGAAAGAAAATTCAAAGGCAAGTTTTACACATTTTTTATTTTCATCGACTCTAATTTATGGTACAGCTTCCTCAAAAATCTAATCAATCATTGTAACCATTCTAACAATCAAAGAAGGATGGAGTCAGGAGACTGGGTCATTCCATCAGCTCATTCTGCCTGACTTTGTGTTGAGCAGCATGTCCCCTCTCCCAGCCGGCTTTATTTCTGCCCTTTCACTGTTCCCAGATCAAGCTTATAGAGGGTGAATTAATGCAGCTGACTAAACTGGAGATTAAAAGACGCAGTCTGGATTCTGAGAACCTGGAGGTGGGTGTTGCTGCTGAATTTCTTTGCCCATTTTTTTTTTCTTTTTTTGCCTCGTCTTTTTGAATATTTGTTTTTTTTCCCCATGTCATAACACCATGGAAGCAGTTTGTCCTTCTCTTTGTCATTATAGTCGTGTGGAATCTCAATGAAATCTTTAGAAGGTGAAGATGACTTTCATTTCTGTGTGCAGGAGATCCTGGTGGAACAGCGAGAAGCTCTCAGCGACCTGCTGCAGCAGCTGATGAAGCAGAGGAACCAGAGGGAGCAGGAGCTGCGGCAGGTGTTGGTACGGAGACACTCACGGCCCGTACGACTGAGAATACATTAGGGGTGTAACGGATCACAGAACTCACGGTTCAGATCGGGACACGGTTTTAGGGTCACGGTTCAGAACGGGACACGGTTTTAGGGTCACGGTTCGGATCATTTTTCACATCAATAAAAGTAAAAAATAAAATGAAAAAATAATGAGATAAAAAGCTAAAATTATTCTTTGAAAAGTTTCCAAACATATTTTCAATAAAACATATATACAGTACTTCAAATATACTCTCACACACATGTATTACATCAAAGCATTTGTGCATTGAGGCCTATTTATAAAAACAAGACATCTTTAAACCTTGAACTCAAACAAAAAACTAAAACATGTCATTTCTGATTATATTTACATGTCTTGAGACCAAATCTACAAAAAGTGAGAGAAAAGAATGTTTGAAAACAGTTTAGAAAATACAAAACCTATAAAGAGTAACCCTTAAAATGCAAATGTTCTCATCCCAACCCCCATAATGTCCAAATTAAATCCTAAAATAAAACGGTTAAAATTAAACGTAAATTATTTTTTGGTATAAATTGATTCATTTAAACTGTGGGAACATTTCAATATTTCAAATAATAATTATTAATAATTATGTAACAATTATTCCAGAATCGGTAAAAAAAACAATTTAATTTCGTCAGCATGTTCATCCATGCAGAAAATTGAAAAACCGGTTTGTAATAGCCTGTACTTAAATTTAGAAAAATACAGAACAGCTGAAATTTCTTCATGCAGGTTCGCTGTGAGTGTGCGCACCTGTGAGTCTGCGGGTGTGCCTGTGCGTCGCGGTCAGGCGGTCAGGCAGTGATTTAAAAGTTCCACAAAAGTCAGTCCCTCTGGGATTTTGTGACTCTTTCTATCCTGACTTCTTCCTGGAGCCGTGCCTCTTTTCATTAACCTTCTTTAGTCCTTTGTCTCTTTTTCTTTTTTTTAATGGTCATTTGTGCTGAGTGCGAGCACAGGCGAGTGAGTGTATGCGTGCGCAGGCGAACACGTGCATTCATTTGTTGTATTTAGTTGAATTCCCTTTGTTCTCCCATCTTTCCCTTGCTGTCGAGTACTTATGTGAGAACTGATTTGGGACCTTCAGATGGAGATGGAGCTGAAGTCTGAGTCCAACCAGCAGAACTACTGGATGATCCAGTACCAGAGGCTGTTGGATGCCAAGCCCCTGTCACTTCGTATGCAGGTATAGAGCAAGCCGCCAGGAGAATGCAGCAAACGTTGAGAGGAGTTTCTAAACGTGAGGTTTAAATGCAGGAAGCAGGTGTTGAGAGAGGGTTGGTCCAGCTGCTGTGCAGACAGTCAGCTCAGCATTATCTGCCCATCCTGGCCCATCATCGACTGACAGCGGAGGTGTTGAGGCACATGAAGGCCTCTGACCTGAAGAAGGTGAGTGGGTCAACACATTTCTGTCAAGTGTCATATCAAACACTGTGGAAAAATGAATTGAAAGAATATATTCAGTAGCAATGTTGATCACCTGAAAACTTGATTCACATGTTTGCTGTTTCAGTTGGGGATAAATGAAACAGGAATTCAAAAAGCTCTTCTGAACTGGGCACTGGAGCAACAGCCTGCAGGTACTGGCTTCATTGCACACACAGCTGTAGTAAACATCCATGAACCTGAAGGGTTCAAGCTCAAAAGAAGCTGACGTCCCACATATACTGCAGTGGAGGCGTACAAGCCTTCCTAAGGAAGCCAGAGGCTTGAATGTAGTGGATGGTGTCTGGATTCTGTCATGTTTTACTGAAATTACTTTCACTAGCTGGTTCGTCATCTGTATAAAAAAACACTCATCCATCCATTTTCTAAGCCTGTTTTATCAATACCCCCCATGAGCTCATGGCTCTGGTGTGGACTAGAGCTGCCACGATTAGTCGACTAATCGACTATTAAAATAGTCAACGACTAATTTAATAGTCGATTAGTCGTTACTATATATAATATAGAGTCAGAGTTTAGTAAGGTTGAAAGTTATAATGACATTCTGTTAGCTTTTTGGTCTATTTTGACATTTATTAAGACTTTTTAGGACATTTTGGAGTTTAGCTAATATTTCAGCCGCAAACCTGCTGTATCCCTTTTGAGGTAGCATGGCTGTCAGAGTCTGTTCCGACTACTGTTGAAGGCGGGGTACACCCCGACCACACACACAGATGCACAGCTTAGAGCCACGACTATACGACTATGAAACATGTTTTTGGACTGTGGGAGGAAGCTGGAGTTCCCAGAGAAAACCCAAACATGAACAAGGAGAACATGCAAACTCCACAAAGAAAGGTCCCAGAACCTGGACCTTCTGGCTATGAAACGAGACGGCTAACCACTGTCACCGTGCCACTGTGCCACTGTGCCACTGTGCAGCCCCTTTAATGCTATGTCTTATATAGTACAGTGAAATAGCATGAAAATGTGAATGGACAGCAGGATACCTTTGAAGGGTATTAGAGCTAAGTTGCACTGTAGTTGATCCCAGTACATAACATCAGGTACCTTTGTTTACCACCAGGTTAAGATAAACATCATCCGTGTGTTACTCTCTTTGACGTATATTGCTGCTATTATGTGTCAGAGAAGAAGGATCAAGATCAGGAGAGAAGGGGCGGACAGTTCTTCTTTATATGCACAGCTACTTGTGTATCCATATTAAAGGGTATTTAAACCCTAAATCAACTTTTTTGTCTGTTGACCTCTATAAATGGAGCTTTAAAAGTGCTGTTTGTTGGTCATTGCTGAATTTTGGACAAATTAAAATAAACTTGTTTAATTCTTAAAAATATAGTCAAAAACCATCTGTGTGCTGCCTCCTACAGGTTCAAACGAGGTAGTACAGTTAATTTTGGGATTGGTCAACTGGCTTGAGTCTCAGAAGTTTGACATCATCATGCTCTGCAGCTCCAATATAAAAGCCCAGTAAAAAAAAAAAGCCTGAAAGCCCCGCCCATCTGGGATTCTGTAGCGGTTAGAGTAACGTTACATGAAGCTAACCTACCTGTCAATCATAGATCCAAGCCACACCTCTGCCGCTCCGTCTGCCTATACTAGCCCCGCCCCATTTTTTTGGTCATTTTTCAAATCTGGGCTGAGAATGGAGTCGGCCTTTAACTGCCCTACTTGGTTAC